>NW_027371311.1:0-28704 GCF_046119375.1 Phyllobates terribilis
AGTGAGATGCCAGCTCCTTTCATTCAGTCAGTAGCTTCAATCATTTCTGGACGTTTTTCAATGGCAAAAATCATTGAATATTGTAAATGCACAAACAGTAATTTCTCCGCATTGCAAGGTGCAATTCTGAAATTTTTTGCTTTTTCCTGCTCCTCTTAGCATGATAAAGAAGATTCAAAGAGAGTGAGATTCCAGCTCCTTTCATTCAGTCAGTAGCTTCAATCATTTCTGGAATATGAATAACATGATGTTTTTCAATGGCAAAAATCAATGAATATTGTAAATGCACAAACAGTAATTTCTCCGCATTGCAAGGTGCAATTCTGAAATTTTTTGCTTTTTCCTGCTCCTCTTAGCATGATAAAGAAGATTCAAAGAGAGTGAGATGCCAGCTCCTTTCATTCAGTCAGTAGCTTCAATCATTTCTGGACGTTTTTCAATGGCAAAAATCAATGAATATTGTAAATGCACAAACAGTAATTTCTCCGCATTGCAAGATGCAATTCTGAAATTTTTTGCTTTTTCCTGCTCCTCTTAGCATGATAAACAAGATTCAAAGAGAGTGAGATGCCAGCTCCTTTCATTCAGTCAGTAGCTTCAATCATTTCTGGACGTTTTTCAATGGCAAAAATCAATGAATATTGTAAATGCACAAACAGTAATTTCTCCGCATTGCAAGGTGCAATTCTGAAATTTTTTGCTTTTTCCTGCTCCTCTTAGCATGATAAAGAAGATTCAAAGAGAGTGAGATGCCAGCTCCTTTCATTCAGTCAGTAGCTACAATCATTTCTGGACGTTTTTCAATGGCAAAAATCAATGAATATTGTAAATGCACAAACAGTAATTTCTCCGCATTGCAAGGTGCAATTCTGAAATTTTTTGCTTTTTCCTGCTCCTCTTAGCATGATAAAGAAGATTCAAAGAGAGTGAGATGCCAGCTCCTTTCATTCAGTCAGTAGCTTCAAACATTTCTGGTATATGAATAACATGATGTTTTTCAATGGCAAAAATCAATGAATATTGTAAATGCACAAACAGTAATTTCTCCGCATTGCAAGGTGCAATTCTGAAATTTTTTGCTTTTTCCTGCTCCTCTTAGCATGATAAAGAAGATTCAAAGAGAGTGAGATGCCAGCTCCTTTCATTCAGTCAGTAGCTTCAAACATTTCTGGTATATGAATAACATGATGTTTTTCAATGGCAAAAATCAATGAATATTGTAAATGCACAAACAGTAATTTCTCCGCATTGCAAGGTGCAATTCTGAAATTTTTTGCTTTTTCCTGCTCCTCTTAGCATGATAAAGAAGATTCAAAGAGAGTGAGATGCCAGCTCCTTTCATTCAGTCAGTAGCTTCAATCATTTCTGGACGTTTTTCAATGGCAAAAATCATTGAATATTGTAAATGCACAAACAGTAATTTCTCCGCATTGCAAGGTGCAATTCTGAAATTTTTTGCTTTTTCCTGCTCCTCTTAGCATGATAAAGAAGATTCAAAGAGAGTGAGATGCCAGCTCCTTTCATTCAGTCAGTAGCTTCAATCATTTCTGGAATATGAATAACATGATGTTTTTCAATGGCAAAAATCAATGAATATTGTAAATGCACAAACAGTAATTTCTCCGCATTGCAAGGTGCAATTCTGAAATTTTTTGCTTTTTCCTGCTCCTCTTAGCATGATAAAGAAGATTCAAAGAGAGTGAGATGCCAGCTCCTTTCATTCAGTCAGTAGCTTCAATCATTTCTGGACGTTTTTCAATGGCAAAAATCATTGAATATTGTAAATGCACAAACAGTAATTTCTCCGCATTGCAAGGTGCAATTCTGAAATTTTTTGCTTTTTCCTGCTCCTCTTAGCATGATAAAGAAGATTCAAAGAGAGTGAGATGCCAGCTCCTTTCATTCAGTCAGTAGCTTCAATCATTTCTGGAATATGAATAACATGATGTTTTTCAATGGCAAAAATCAATGAATATTGTAAATGCACAAACAGTAATTTCTCCGCATTGCAAGGTGCAATTCTGAAATTTTTTGCTTTTTCCTGCTCCTCTTAGCATGATAAACAAGATTCAAAGAGAGTGAGATGCCAGCTCCTTTCATTCAGTCAGTAGCTTCAATCATTTCTGGACGTTTTTCAATGGCAAAAATCAATGAATATTGTAAATGCACAAACAGTAATTTCTCCGCATTGCAAGTTGCAATTCTGAAATTTTTTGCTTTTTCCTGCTCCTCTTAGCATGATAAACAAGATTCAAAGAGAGTGAGATGCCAGCTCCTTTCATTCAGTCAGTAGCTTCAAACATTTCTGGACGTTTTTCAATGGCAAAAATCAATGAATATTGTAAATGCACAAACAGTAATTTCTCCGCATTGCAAGGTGCAATTCTGAAATTTTTTGCTTTTTCCTGCTCCTCTTAGCATGATAAAGAAGATTCAAAGAGAGTGAGATGCCAGCTCCTTTCATTCAGTCAGTAGCTACAATCATTTCTGGACGTTTTTCAATGGCAAAAATCAATGAATATTGTAAATGCACAAACAGTAATTTCTCCGCATTGCAAGGTGCAATTCTGAAATTTTTTGCTTTTTCCTGCTCCTCTTAGCATGATAAAGAAGATTCAAAGAGAGTGAGATGCCAGCTCCTTTCATTCAGTCAGTAGCTTCAAACATTTCTGGTATATGAATAACATGATGTTTTTCAATGGCAAAAATCAATGAATATTGTAAATGCACAAACAGTAATTTCTCCGCATTGCAAGGTGCAATTCTGAAATTTTTTGCTTTTTCCTGCTCCTCTTAGCATGATAAAGAAGATTCAAAGAGAGTGAGATGCCAGCTCCTTTCATTCAGTCAGTAGCTTCAAACATTTCTGGTATATGAATAACATGATGTTTTTCAATGGCAAAAATCAATGAATATTGTAAATGCACAAACAGTAATTTCTCCGCATTGCAAGGTGCAATTCTGAAATTTTTTGCTTTTTCCTGCTCCTCTTAGCATGATAAAGAAGATTCAAAGAGAGTGAGATGCCAGCTCCTTTCATTCAGTCAGTAGCTTCAATCATTTCTGGACGTTTTTCAATGGCAAAAATCATTGAATATTGTAAATGCACAAACAGTAATTTCTCCGCATTGCAAGGTGCAATTCTGAAATTTTTT
Organism: Phyllobates terribilis; assembly: GCF_046119375.1. Taxonomy (NCBI): domain Eukaryota; kingdom Metazoa; phylum Chordata; class Amphibia; order Anura; family Dendrobatidae; genus Phyllobates; species Phyllobates terribilis. The sequence continues at coordinate 3,156 of NW_027371311.1, forward strand.
GCTTTTTCCTGCTCCTCTTAGCATGATAAAGAAGATTCAAAGAGAGTGAGATGCCAGCTCCTTTCATTCAGTCAGTAGCTTCAATCATTTCTGGAATATGAATAACATGATGTTTTTCAATGGCAAAAATCAATGAATATTGTAAATGCACAAACAGTAATTTCTCCGCATTGCAAGGTGCAATTCTGAAATGTTTTGCTTTTTCCTGCTCCTCTTAGCATGATAAAGAAGATTCAAAGAGAGTGAGATGCCAGCTCCTTTCATTCAGTCAGTAGCTTCAATCATTTCTGGACGTTTTTCAATGGCAAAAATCATTGAATATTGTAAATGCACAAACAGTAATTTCTCCGCATTGCAAGGTGCAATTCTGAAATTTTTTGCTTTTTCCTGCTCCTCTTAGCATGATAAAGAAGATTCAAAGAGAGTGAGATGCCAGCTCCTTTCATTCAGTCAGTAGCTTCAATCATTTCTGGAATATGAATAACATGATGTTTTTCAATGGAAATCAATGAAATATTGTAAATGCACAAACAGTAATTTTCTCCGCATTGCCAAGGTGCAATTCTGAAATTTTTTGCTTTTTCCTGCTCCTCTTAGCATGATAAACAAGATTCAAAGAGAGTGAGATGCCAGCTCCTTTCATTCAGTCAGTAGCTTCAATCATTTCTGGACGTTTTTCAATGGCAAAAATCAATGAATATTGTAAATGCACAAACAGTAATTTCTCCGCATTGCAAGGTGCAATTCTGAAATTTTTTGCTTTTTCCTGCTCCTCTTAGCATGATAAAGAAGATTCAAAGAGAGTGAGATGCCAGCTCCTTTCATTCAGTCAGTAGCTTCAAACATTTCTGGTATATGAATAACATGATGTTTTTCAATGGCAAAAATCAATGAATATTGTAAATGCACAAACAGTAATTTCTCCGCATTGCAAGGTGCAATTCTGAAATTTTTTGCTTTTTCCTGCTCCTCTTAGCATGATAAAGAAGATTCAAAGAGAGTGAGATGCCAGCTCCTTTCATTCAGTCAGTAGCTTCAATCATTTCTGGACGTTTTTCAATGGCAAAAATCATTGAATATTGTAAATGCACAAACAGTAATTTCTCCGCATTGCAAGGTGCAATTCTGAAATTTTTTGCTTTTTCCTGCTCCTCTTAGCATGATAAAGAAGATTCAAAGAGAGTGAGATGCCAGCTCCTTTCATTCAGTCAGTAGCTTCAATCATTTCTGGAATATGAATAACATGATGTTTTTCAATGGCAAAAATCAATGAATATTGTAAATGCACAAACAGTAATTTCTCCGCATTGCAAGGTGCAATTCTGAAATTTTTTGCTTTTTCCTGCTCCTCTTAGCATGATAAAGAAGATTCAAAGAGAGTGAGATGCCAGCTCCTTTCATTCAGTCAGTAGCTTCAATCATTTCTGGACGTTTTTCAATGGCAAAAATCAATGAATATTGTAAATGCACAAACAGTAATTTCTCCGCATTGCAAGATGCAATTCTGAAATTTTTTGCTTTTTCCTGCTCCTCTTAGCATGATAAACAAGATTCAAAGAGAGTGAGATGCCAGCTCCTTTCAATCAGTCAGTAGCTTCAATCATTTCTGGACGTTTTTCAATGGCAAAAATCAATGAATATTGTAAATGCACAAACAGTAATTTCTCCGCATTGCAAGGTGCAATTCTGAAATTTTTTGCTTTTTCCTGCTCCTCTTAGCATGATAAAGAAGATTCAAAGAGAGTGAGATGCCAGCTCCTTTCATTCAGTCAGTAGCTACAATCATTTCTGGACGTTTTTCAATGGCAAAAATCAATGAATATTGTAAATGCACAAACAGTAATTTCTCCGCATTGCAAGGTGCAATTCTGAAATTTTTTGCTTTTTCCTGCTCCTCTTAGCATGATAAAGAAGATTCAAAGAGAGTGAGATGCCAGCTCCTTTCATTCAGTCAGTAGCTTCAAACATTTCTGGTATATGAATAACATGATGTTTTTCAATGGCAAAAATCAATGAATATTGTAAATGCACAAACAGTAATTTCTCCGCATTGCAAGGTGCAATTCTGAAATTTTTTGCTTTTTCCTGCTCCTCTTAGCATGATAAAGAAGATTCAAAGAGAGTGAGATGCCAGCTCCTTTCATTCAGTCAGTAGCTTCAATCATTTCTGGACGTTTTTCAATGGCAAAAATCAATGAATATTGTAAATGCACAAACAGTAATTTCTCCGCATTGCAAGGTGCAATTCTGAAATTTTTTGCTTTTTCCTGCTCCTCTTAGCATGATAAAGAAGATTCAAAGAGAGTGAGATGCCAGCTCCTTTCATTCAGTCAGTAGCTTCAATCATTTCTGGACGTTTTTCAATGGCAAAAATCAATGAATATTGTAAATGCACAAACAGTAATTTCTCCGCATTGCAAGGTGCAATTCTGAAATTTTTTGCTTTTTCCTGCTCCTCTTAGCATGATAAAGAAGATTCAAATAGAGTGAGATGCCAGCTCCTTTCATTCAGTCAGTAGCTTCAATCATTTCTGGACGTTTTTCAATGGCAAAAATAAATGAATATTGTAAATGCACAAACAGTAATTTCTCCGCATTGCAAGGTGCAATTCTGAAATTTTTTGCTTTTTCCTGCTCCTCTTAGCATGATAAAGAAGATTCAAAGAGAGTGAGATGCCAGCTCCTTTCATTCAGTCAGTAGCTTCAAACATTTCTGGTATATGAATGACATGATGTTTTTCAATGGCAAAAATCAATGAATATTGTAAATGCACAAACAGTAATTTCTCCGCATTGCAAGGTGCAATTCTGAAATTTTTTGCTTTTTCCTGCTCCTCTTAGCATGATAAAGAAGATTCAAAGAGAGTGAGATGCCAGCTCCTTTCATTCAGTCAGTAGCTTCAAACATTTCTGGTATATGAATAACATGATGTTTTTCAATGGCAAAAATCAATGAATATTGTAAATGCACAAACAGTAATTTCTCCGCATTGCAAGGTGCAATTCTGAAATTTTTTGCTTTTTCCTGCTCCTCTTAGCATGATAAACAAGATTCAAAGAGAGTGAGATGCCAGCTCCTTTCATTCAGTCAGTAGCTTCAAACATTTCTGGACGTTTTTCAATGGCAAAAATCAATGAATATTGTAAATGCACAAACAGTAATTTCTCCGCATTGCAAGGTGCAATTCTGAAATTTTTTGCTTTTTCCTGCTCCTCTTAGCATGATAAAGAAGATTCAAAGAGAGTGAGATGCCAGCTCCTTTCATTCAGTCAGTAGCTACAATCATTTCTGGACGTTTTTCAATGGCAAAAATCAATGAATATTGTAAATGCACAAACAGTAATTTCTCCGCATTGCAAGGTGCAATTCTGAAATTTTTTGCTTTTTCCTGCTCCTCTTAGCATGATAAAGAAGATTCAAAGAGAGTGAGATGCCAGCTCCTTTCATTCAGTCAGTAGCTTCAAACATTTCTGGTATATGAATAACATGATGTTTTTCAATGGCAAAAATCAATGAATATTGTAAATGCACAAACAGTAATTTCTCCGCATTGCAAGGTGCAATTCTGAAATTTTTTGCTTTTTCCTGCTCCTCTTAGCATGATAAAGAAGATTCAAAGAGAGTGAGATGCCAGCTCCTTTCATTCAGTCAGTAGCTTCAAACATTTCTGGTATATGAATAACATGATGTTTTTCAATGGCAAAAATCAATGAATATTGTAAATGCACAAACAGTAATTTCTCCGCATTGCAAGGTGCAATTCTGAAATTTTTTGCTTTTTCCTGCTCCTCTTAGCATGATAAAGAAGATTCAAAGAGAGTGAGATGCCAGCTCCTTTCATTCAGTCAGTAGCTTCAATCATTTCTGGACGTTTTTCAATGGCAAAAATCATTGAATATTGTAAATGCACAAACAGTAATTTCTCCGCATTGCAAGGTGCAATTCTGAAATTTTTTGCTTTTTCCTGCTCCTCTTAGCATGATAAAGAAGATTCAAAGAGAGTGAGATGCCAGCTCCTTTCATTCAGTCAGTAGCTTCAATCATTTCTGGAATATGAATAACATGATGTTTTTCAATGGCAAAAATCAATGAATATTGTAAATGCACAAACAGTAATTTCTCCGCATTGCAAGGTGCAATTCTGAAATGTTTTGCTTTTTCCTGCTCCTCTTAGCATGATAAAGAAGATTCAAAGAGAGTGAGATGCCAGCTCCTTTCATTCAGTCAGTAGCTTCAATCATTTCTGGACGTTTTTCAATGGCAAAAATCATTGAATATTGTAAATGCACAAACAGTAATTTCTCCGCATTGCAAGGTGCAATTCTGAAATTTTTTGCTTTTTCCTGCTCCTCTTAGCATGATAAAGAAGATTCAAAGAGAGTGAGATGCCAGCTCCTTTCATTCAGTCAGTAGCTTCAATCATTTCTGGAATATGAATAACATGATGTTTTTCAATGGCAAAAATCAATGAATATTGTAAATGCACAAACAGTAATTTCTCCGCATTGCAAGGTGCAATTCTGAAATTTTTTGCTTTTTCCTGCTCCTCTTAGCATGATAAAGAAGATTCAAAGAGAGTGAGATGCCAGCTCCTTTCATTCAGTCAGTAGCTTCAATCATTTCTGGAATATGAATAACATGATGTTTTTCAATGGCAAAAATCAATGAATATTGTAAATGCACAAACAGTAATTTCTCCGCATTGCAAGGTGCAATTCTGAAATTTTTTGCTTTTTCCTGCTCCTCTTAGCATGATAAAGAAGATTCAAAGAGAGTGAGATGCCAGCTCCTTTCATTCAGTCAGTAGCTTCAATCATTTCTGGACGTTTTTCAATGGCAAAAATCAATGAATATTGTAAATGCACAAACAGTAATTTCTCCGCATTGCAAGATGCAATTCTGAAATTTTTTGCTTTTTCCTGCTCCTCTTAGCATGATAAACAAGATTCAAAGAGAGTGAGATGCCAGCTCCTTTCAATCAGTCAGTAGCTTCAATCATTTCTGGACGTTTTTCAATGGCAAAAATCAATGAATATTGTAAATGCACAAACAGTAATTTCTCCGCATTGCAAGGTGCAATTCTGAAATTTTTTGCTTTTTCCTGCTCCTCTTAGCATGATAAAGAAGATTCAAAGAGAGTGAGATGCCAGCTCCTTTCATTCAGTCAGTAGCTACAATCATTTCTGGACGTTTTTCAATGGCAAAAATCAATGAATATTGTAAATGCACAAACAGTAATTTCTCCGCATTGCAAGGTGCAATTCTGAAATTTTTTGCTTTTTCCTGCTCCTCTTAGCATGATAAAGAAGATTCAAAGAGAGTGAGATGCCAGCTCCTTTCATTCAGTCAGTAGCTTCAAACATTTCTGGTATATGAATAACATGATGTTTTTCAATGGCAAAAATCAATGAATATTGTAAATGCACAAACAGTAATTTCTCCGCATTGCAAGGTGCAATTCTGAAATTTTTTGCTTTTTCCTGCTCCTCTTAGCATGATAAAGAAGATTCAAAGAGAGTGAGATGCCAGCTCCTTTCATTCAGTCAGTAGCTTCAATCATTTCTGGACGTTTTTCAATGGCAAAAATCAATGAATATTGTAAATGCACAAACAGTAATTTCTCCGCATTGCAAGGTGCAATTCTGAAATTTTTTGCTTTTTCCTGCTCCTCTTAGCATGATAAAGAAGATTCAAAGAGAGTGAGATGCCAGCTCCTTTCATTCAGTCAGTAGCTTCAATCATTTCTGGACGTTTTTCAATGGCAAAAATCAATGAATATTGTAAATGCACAAACAGTAATTTCTCCGCATTGCAAGGTGCAATTCTGAAATTTTTTGCTTTTTCCTGCTCCTCTTAGCATGATAAAGAAGATTCAAATAGAGTGAGATGCCAGCTCCTTTCATTCAGTCAGTAGCTTCAATCATTTCTGGACGTTTTTCAATGGCAAAAATAAATGAATATTGTAAATGCACAAACAGTAATTTCTCCGCATTGCAAGGTGCAATTCTGAAATTTTTTGCTTTTTCCTGCTCCTCTTAGCATGATAAAGAAGATTCAAAGAGAGTGAGATGCCAGCTCCTTTCATTCAGTCAGTAGCTTCAAACATTTCTGGTATATGAATGACATGATGTTTTTCAATGGCAAAAATCAATGAATATTGTAAATGCACAAACAGTCATTTCTCCGCATTGCAAGGTGCAATTCTGAAATTTTTTGCTTTTTCCTGCTCCTCTTAGCATGATAAAAAAGATTCAAAGAGAGTGAGATGCCAGCTCCTTTCATTCAGTCAGTAGCTTCAAACATTTCTGGTATATGAATAACATGATGTTTTTCAATGGCAAAAATCAATGAATATTGTAAATGCACAAACAGTAATTTCTCCGCATTGCAAGGTGCAATTCTGAAATTTTTTGCTTTTTCCTGCTCCTCTTAGCATGATAAAGAAGATTCAAAGAGAGTGAGATGCCAGCTCCTTTCATTCAGTCAGTAGCTTCAATCATTTCTGGACGTTTTTCAATGGCAAAAATCATTGAATATTGTAAATGCACAAACAGTAATTTCTCCGCATTGCAAGGTGCAATTCTGAAATTTTTTGCTTTTTCCTGCTCCTCTTAGCATGATAAAGAAGATTCAAAGAGAGTGAGATGCCAGCTCCTTTCATTCAGTCAGTAGCTTCAAACATTTCTGGTATATGAATAACATGATGTTTTTCAATGGCAAAAATCAATGAATATTGTAAATGCACAAACAGTAATTTCTCCGCATTGCAAGGTGCAATTCTGAAATTTTTTGCTTTTTCCTGCTCCTCTTAGCATGATAAAGAAGATTCAAAGAGAGTGAGATGCCAGCTCCTTTCATTCAGTCAGTAGCTTCAAACATTTCTGGACGTTTTTCAATGGCAAAAATCATTGAATATTGTAAATGCACAAACAGTAATTTCTCCGCATTGCAAGGTGCAATTCTGAAATTTTTTGCTTTTTCCTGCTCCTCTTAGCATGATAAAGAAGATTCAAAGAGAGTGAGATGCCAGCTCCTTTCATTCAGTCAGTAGCTTCAATCATTTCTGGAATATGAATAACATGATGTTTTTCAATGGCAAAAATCAATGAATATTGTAAATGCACAAACAGTAATTTCTCCGCATTGCAAGGTGCAATTCTGAAATTTTTTGCTTTTTCCTGCTCCTCTTAGCATGATAAACAAGATTCAAAGAGAGTGAGATGCCAGCTCCTTTCATTCAGTCAGTAGCTTCAATCATTTCTGGACGTTTTTCAATGGCAAAAATCATTGAATATTGTAAATGCACAAACAGTAATTTCTCCGCATTGCAAGGTGCAATTCTGAAATTTTTTGCTTTTTCCTGCTCCTCTTAGCATGATAAAGAAGATTCAAAGAGAGTGAGATGCCAAGCTCCTTTCATTCAGTCAGTAGCTTCAATCATTTCTGGTATATGAATAACATGATGTTTTTCAATGGCAAAAATCAATGAATATTGTAAATGCACAAACAGTAATTTCTCCGCATTGCAAGGTGCAATTCTGAAATTTTTTGCTTTTTCCTGCTCCTCTTAGCATGATAAAGAAGATTCAAAGAGAGTGAGATGCCAGCTCCTTTCATTCAGTCAGTAGCTTCAATCATTTCTGGACGTTTTTCAATGGCAAAAATCAATGAATATTGTAAATGCACAAACAGTAATTTCTCCGCATTGCAAGGTGCAATTCTGAAATTTTTTGCTTTTTCCTGCTCCTCTTAGCGTGATAAACAAGATTCAAAGAGAGTGAGATGCCAGCTCTTTTCATTCAGTCAGTAGCTTCAATCATTTCTGGACGTTTTTCAATGGCAAAAATCAATGAATATTGTAAATGCACAAACAGTAATTTCTCCGCATTGCAAGGTGCAATTCTGAAATTTTTTGCTTTTTCCTGCTCCTCTTAGCATGATAAAGAAGATTCAAAGAGAGTGAGATGCCAGCTCCTTTCATTCAGTCAGTAGCTTCAAACATTTCTGGTATATGAATAACGATGTTTTTCAATGGCAAAAATCAATGAATATTGTAAATGCACAAACAGTAATTTCTCCGCATTGCAAGGTGCAATTCTGAAATTTTTTGCTTTTTCCTGCTCCTCTTAGCATGATAAAGAAGATTCAAAGAGAGTGAGATGCCAGCTCCTTTCATTCAGTCAGTAGCTTCAATCATTTCTGGACGTTTTTCAATGGCAAAAATCATTGAATATTGTAAATGCACAAACAGTAATTTCTCCGCATTGCAAGGTGCAATTCTGAAATTTTTTGCTTTTTCCTGCTCCTCTTAGCATGATAAAGAAGATTCAAAGAGAGTGAGATGCCAGCTCCTTTCATTCAGTCAGTAGCTTCAATCATTTCTGGAATATGAATAACATGATGTTTTTCAATGGCAAAAATCAATGAATATTGTAAATGCACAAACAGTAATTTCTCCGCATTGCAAGGTGCAATTCTGAAATTTTTTGCTTTTTCCTGCTCCTCTTAGCATGATAAAGAAGATTCAAAGAGAGTGAGATGCCAGCTCCTTTCATTCAGTCAGTAGCTTCAATCATTTCTGGACGTTTTTCAATGGCAAAAATCATTGAATATTGTAAATGCACAAACAGTAATTTCTCCGCATTGCAAGGTGCAATTCTGAAATTTTTTGCTTTTTCCTGCTCCTCTTAGCATGATAAAGAAGATTCAAAGAGAGTGAGATGCCAGCTCCTTTCATTCAGTCAGTAGCTACAATCATTTCTGGACGTTTTTCAATGGCAAAAATCAATGAATATTGTAAATGCACAAACAGTAATTTCTCCGCATTGCAAGGTGCAATTCTGAAATTTTTTGCTTTTTCCTGCTCCTCTTAGCATGATAAAGAAGATTCAAAGAGAGTGAGATGCCAGCTCCTTTCATTCAGTCAGTAGCTTCAAACATTTCTGGTATATGAATAACATGATGTTTTTCAATGGCAAAAATCAATGAATATTGTAAATGCACAAACAGTAATTTCTCCGCATTGCAAGGTGCAATTCTGAAATTTTTTGCTTTTTCCTGCTCCTCTTAGCATGATAAAGAAGATTCAAAGAGAGTGAGATGCCAGCTCCTTTCATTCAGTCAGTAGCTTCAATCATTTCTGGACGTTTTTCAATGGCAAAAATCAATGAATATTGTAAATGCACAAACAGTAATTTCTCCGCATTGCAAGGTGCAATTCTGAAATTTTTTGCTTTTTCCTGCTCCTCTTAGCATGATAAAGAAGATTCAAAGAGAGTGAGATGCCAGCTCCTTTCATTCAGTCAGTAGCTTCAATCATTTCTGGACGTTTTTCAATGGCAAAAATCAATGAATATTGTAAATGCACAAACAGTAATTTCTCCGCATTGCAAGGTGCAATTCTGAAATTTTTTGCTTTTTCCTGCTCCTCTTAGCATGATAAAGAAGATTCAAATAGAGTGAGATGCCAGCTCCTTTCATTCAGTCAGTAGCTTCAATCATTTCTGGACGTTTTTCAATGGCAAAAATAAATGAATATTGTAAATGCACAAACAGTAATTTCTCCGCATTGCAAGGTGCAATTCTGAAATTTTTTGCTTTTTCCTGCTCCTCTTAGCATGATAAAGAAGATTCAAAGAGAGTGAGATGCCAGCTCCTTTCATTCAGTCAGTAGCTTCAAACATTTCTGGTATATGAATGACATGATGTTTTTCAATGGCAAAAATCAATGAATATTGTAAATGCACAAACAGTAATTTCTCCGCATTGCAAGGTGCAATTCTGAAATTTTTTGCTTTTTCCTGCTCCTCTTAGCATGATAAAGAAGATTCAAAGAGAGTGAGATGCCAGCTCCTTTCATTCAGTCAGTAGCTTCAAACATTTCTGGTATATGAATAACATGATGTTTTTCAATGGCAAAAATCAATGAATATTGTAAATGCACAAACAGTAATTTCTCCGCATTGCAAGGTGCAATTCTGAAATTTTTTGCTTTTTCCTGCTCCTCTTAGCATGATAAAGAAGATTCAAAGAGAGTGAGATGCCAGCTCCTTTCATTCAGTCAGTAGCTTCAATCATTTCTGGACGTTTTTCAATGGCAAAAATCATTGAATATTGTAAATGCACAAACAGTAATTTCTCCGCATTGCAAGGTGCAATTCTGAAATTTTTTGCTTTTTCCTGCTCCTCTTAGCATGATAAAGAAGATTCAAAGAGAGTGAGATGCCAGCTCCTTTCATTCAGTCAGTAGCTTCAAACATTTCTGGTATATGAATAACATGATGTTTTTCAATGGCAAAAATCAATGAATATTGTAAATGCACAAACAGTAATTTCTCCGCATTGCAAGGTGCAATTCTGAAATTTTTTGCTTTTTCCTGCTCCTCTTAGCATGATAAAGAAGATTCAAAGAGAGTGAGATGCCAGCTCCTTTCATTCAGTCAGTAGCTTCAAACATTTCTGGACGTTTTTCAATGGCAAAAATCATTGAATATTGTAAATGCACAAACAGTAATTTCTCCGCATTGCAAGGTGCAATTCTGAAATTTTTTGCTTTTTCCTGCTCCTCTTAGCATGATAAAGAAGATTCAAAGAGAGTGAGATGCCAGCTCCTTTCATTCAGTCAGTAGCTTCAATCATTTCTGGAATATGAATAACATGATGTTTTTCAATGGCAAAAATCAATGAATATTGTAAATGCACAAACAGTAATTTCTCCGCATTGCAAGGTGCAATTCTGAAATTTTTTGCTTTTTCCTGCTCCTCTTAGCATGATAAAGAAGATTCAAAGAGAGTGAGATGCCAGCTCCTTTCATTCAGTCAGTAGCTTCAATCATTTCTGGACGTTTTTCAATGGCAAAAATCATTGAATATTGTAAATGCACAAACAGTAATTTCTCCGCATTGCAAGGTGCAATTCTGAAATTTTTTGCTTTTTCCTGCTCCTCTTAGCATGATAAAGAAGATTCAAAGAGAGTGAGATGCCAGCTCCTTTCATTCAGTCAGTAGCTTCAATCATTTCTGGTATATGAATAACATGATGTTTTTCAATGGCAAAAATCAATGAATATTGTAAATGCACAAACAGTAATTTCTCCGCATTGCAAGGTGCAATTCTGAAATTTTTTGCTTTTTCCTGCTCCTCTTAGCATGATAAAGAAGATTCAAAGAGAGTGAGATGCCAGCTCCTTTCATTCAGTCAGTAGCTTCAATCATTTCTGGACGTTTTTCAATGGCAAAAATCAATGAATATTGTAAATGCACAAACAGTAATTTCTCCGCATTGCAAGGTGCAATTCTGAAATTTTTTGCTTTTTCCTGCTCCTCTTAGCGTGATAAACAAGATTCAAAGAGAGTGAGATGCCAGCTCTTTTGATTCAGTCAGTAGCTTCAATCATTTCTGGACGTTTTTCAATGGCAAAAATCAATGAATATTGTAAATGCACAAACAGTAATTTCTCCGCATTGCAAGGTGCAATTCTGAAATTTTTTGCTTTTTCCTGCTCCTCTTAGCATGATAAAGAAGATTCAAAGAGAGTGAGATGCCAGCTCCTTTCATTCAGTCAGTAGCTTCAATCATTTCTGGACGTTTTTCAATGGCAAAAATCATTGAATATTGTAAATGCACAAACAGTAATTTCTCCGCATTGCAAGGTGCAATTCTGAAATTTTTTGCTTTTTCCTGCTCCTCTTAGCATGATAAAGAAGATTCAAAGAGAGTGAGATGCCAGCTCCTTTCATTCAGTCAGTAGCTTCAATCATTTCTGGAATATGAATAACATGATGTTTTTCAATGGCAAAAATCAATGAATATTGTAAATGCACAAACAGTAATTTCTCCGCATTGCAAGGTGCAATTCTGAAATTTTTTGCTTTTTCCTGCTCCTCTTAGCATGATAAAGAAGATTCAAAGAGAGTGAGATGCCAGCTCCTTTCATTCAGTCAGTAGCTTCAATCATTTCTGGACGTTTTTCAATGGCAAAAATCATTGAATATTGTAAATGCACAAACAGTAATTTCTCCGCATTGCAAGGTGCAATTCTGAAATTTTTTGCTTTTTCCTGCTTCTCTTAGCATGATAAAGAAGATTCAAAGAGAGTGAGATGCCAGCTCCTTTCATTCAGTCAGTAGCTTCAATCATTTCTGGTATATGAATAACATGATGTTTTTCAATGGCAAAAATCAATGAATATTGTAAATGCACAAACAGTAATTTCTCCGCATTGCAAGGTGCAATTCTGAAATTTTTTGCTTTTTCCTGCTCCTCTTAGCATGATAAAGAAGATTCAAAGAGAGTGAGATGCCAGCTCCTTTCATTCAGTCAGTAGCTTCAATCATTTCTGGACGTTTTTCAATGGCAAAAATCAATGAATATTGTAAATGCACAAACAGTAATTTCTCCGCATTGCAAGGTGCAATTCTGAAATTTTTTGCTTTTTCCTGCTCCTCTTAGCATGATAAAGAAGATTCAAAGAGAGTGAGATGCCAGCTCCTTTCATTCAGTCAGTAGCTTCAATCATTTCTGGACGTTTTTCAATGGCAAAAATCAATGAATATTGTAAATGCACAAACAGTAATTTCTCCGCATTGCAAGGTGCAATTCTGAAATTTTTTGCTTTTTCCTGCTCCTCTTAGCATGATAAAGAAGATTCAAAGAGAGTGAGATGCCAGCTCCTTTCATTCAGTCAGTAGCTTCAAACATTTCTGGTATATGAATAACATGATGTTTTTCAATGGCAAAAATCAATGAATATTGTAAATGCACAAACAGTAATTTCTCCGCATTGCAAGGTGCAATTCTGAAATTTTTTGCTTTTTCCTGCTCCTCTTAGCATGATAAAGAAGATTCAAAGAGAGTGAGATGCCAGCTCCTTTCATTCAGTCAGTAGCTTCAATCATTTCTGGTATATGAATAACATGATGTTTTTCAATGGCAAAAATCAATGAATATTGTAAATGCACAAACAGTAATTTCTCCGCATTGCAAGGTGCAATTCTGAAATTTTTTGCTTTTTCCTGCTCCTCTTAGCATGGTAAAGAAGATTCAAAGAGAGTGAGATGCCAGCTCCTTTCATTCAGTCAGTAGCTTCAATCATTTCTGGACGTTTTTCAATGGCAAAAATCATTGAATATTGTAAATGCACAAACAGTAATTTCTCCGCATTGCAAGGTGCAATTCTGAAATTTTTGCTTTTTCCTGCTCCTCTTAGCATGATAAACAAGATTCAAAGAGAGTGAGATGCCAGCTCCTTTCATTCAGTCAGTAGCTTCAATCATTTCTGGACGTTTTTCAATGGCAAAAATCAATGAATATTGTAAATGCACAAACAGTAATTTCTCCGCATTGCAAGGTGCAATTCTGAAATTTTTTGCTTTTTCCTGCTCCTCTTAGCATGATAAAGAAGATTCAAAGAGAGTGAGATGCCAGCTCCTTTCATTCAGTCAGTAGCTTCAATCATTTCTGGACGTTTTTCAATGGCAAAAATCAATGAATATTGTAAATGCACAAACAGTAATTTCTCCGCATTGCAAGGTGCAATTCTGAAATTTTTTGCTTTTTCCTGCTCCTCTTAGCATGATAAACAAGATTCAAAGAGAGTGAGATGCCAGCTCCTTTCATTCAGTCAGTAGCTTCAATCATTTCTGGACGTTTTTCAATGGCAAAAATCAATGAATATTGTAAATGCACAAACAGTAATTTCTCCGCATTGCAAGGTGCAATTCTGAAATGTTTTGCTTTTTCCTGCTCCTCTTAGCATGATAAAGAAGATTCAAAGAGAGTGAGATGCCAGCTCCTTTCATTCAGTCAGTAGCTTCAATCATTTCTGGACGTTTTTCAATGGCAAAAATCAATGAATATTGTAAATGCACAAACAGTAATTTCTCCGCATTGCAAGGTGCAATTCTGAAATTTTTTGCTTTTTCCTGCTCCTCTTAGCATGATAAAGAAGATTCAAAGAGAGTGAGATGCCAGCTCCTTTCATTCAGTCAGTAGCTTCAATCATTTCTGGACGTTTTTCAATGGCAAAAATCAATGAATATTGTAAATGCACAACCAGTAATTTCTCCGCATTGCAAGGTGCAATTCTGAAATTTTTTGCTTTTTCCTGCTCCTCTTAGCATGATAAAGAAGATTCAAAGAGAATGAGATGCCAGCTCCTTTCATTCAGTCAGTAGCTTCAATCATTTCTGGTATATGAATAACATGATGTTTTTCAATGGCAAAAATCAATGAATATTGTAAATGCACAAACAGTAATTTCTCCGCATTGCAAGGTGCAATTCTGAAATTTTTTGCTTTTTCCTGCTCCTCTTAGCATGATAAAGAAGATTCAAAGAGAGTGAGATGCCAGCTCCTTTCATTCAGTCAGTAGCTTCAATCATTTCTGGACGTTTTTCAATGGCAAAAATCAATGAATATTGTAAATGCACAAACAGTAATTTCTCCGCATTGCAAGGTGCAATTCTGAAATTTTTTGCTTTTTCCTGCTCCTCTTAGCATGATAAAGAAGATTCAAAGAGAGTGAGATGCCAGCTCCTTTCATTCAGTCAGTAGCTTCAATCATTTCTGGACGTTTTTCAATGGCAAAAATCAATGAATATTGTAAATGCACAAACAGTAATTTCTCCGCATTGCAAGGTGCAATTCTGAAATTTTTTGCTTTTTCCTGCTCCTCTTAGCGTGATAAACAAGATTCAAAGAGAGTGAGATGCCAGCTCTTTTGATTCAGTCAGTAGCTTCAATCATTTCTGGACGTTTTTCAATGGCAAAAATCAATGAATATTGTAAATGCACAAACAGTAATTTCTCCGCATTGCAAGGTGCAATTCTGAAATTTTTTGCTTTTTCCTGCTCCTCTTAGCATGATAAAGAAGATTCAAAGAGAGTGAGATGCCAGCTCCTTTCATTCAGTCAGTAGCTTCAATCATTTCTGGACGTTTTTCAATGGCAAAAATCATTGAATATTGTAAATGCACAAACAGTAATTTCTCCGCATTGCAAGGTGCAATTCTGAAATTTTTTGCTTTTTCCTGCTCCTCTTAGCATGATAAAGAAGATTCAAAGAGAGTGAGATGCCAGCTCCTTTCATTCAGTCAGTAGCTTCAATCATTTCTGGAATATGAATAACATGATGTTTTTCAATGGCAAAAATCAATGAATATTGTAAATGCACAAACAGTAATTTCTCCGCATTGCAAGGTGCAATTCTGAAATTTTTTGCTTTTTCCTGCTCCTCTTAGCATGATAAAGAAGATTCAAAGAGAGTGAGATGCCAGCTCCTTTCATTCAGTCAGTAGCTTCAATCATTTCTGGACGTTTTTCAATGGCAAAAATCATTGAATATTGTAAATGCACAAACAGTAATTTCTCCGCATTGCAAGGTGCAATTCTGAAATTTTTTGCTTTTTCCTGCTTCTCTTAGCATGATAAAGAAGATTCAAAGAGAGTGAGATGCCAGCTCCTTTCATTCAGTCAGTAGCTTCAATCATTTCTGGTATATGAATAACATGATGTTTTTCAATGGCAAAAATCAATGAATATTGTAAATGCACAAACAGTAATTTCTCCGCATTGCAAGGTGCAATTCTGAAATTTTTTGCTTTTTCCTGCTCCTCTTAGCATGATAAAGAAGATTCAAAGAGAGTGAGATGCCAGCTCCTTTCATTCAGTCAGTAGCTTCAATCATTTCTGGACGTTTTTCAATGGCAAAAATCAATGAATATTGTAAATGCACAAACAGTAATTTCTCCGCATTGCAAGGTGCAATTCTGAAATTTTTTGCTTTTTCCTGCTCCTCTTAGCATGATAAAGAAGATTCAAAGAGAGTGAGATGCCAGCTCCTTTCATTCAGTCAGTAGCTTCAATCATTTCTGGACGTTTTTCAATGGCAAAAATCAATGAATATTGTAAATGCACAAACAGTAATTTCTCCGCATTGCAAGGTGCAATTCTGAAATTTTTTGCTTTTTCCTGCTCCTCTTAGCATGATAAAGAAGATTCAAAGAGAGTGAGATGCCAGCTCCTTTCATTCAGTCAGTAGCTTCAAACATTTCTGGTATATGAATAACATGATGTTTTTCAATGGCAAAAATCAATGAATATTGTAAATGCACAAACAGTAATTTCTCCGCATTGCAAGGTGCAATTCTGAAATTTTTTGCTTTTTCCTGCTCCTCTTAGCATGATAAAGAAGATTCAAAGAGAGTGAGATGCCAGCTCCTTTCATTCAGTCAGTAGCTTCAATCATTTCTGGTATATGAATAACATGATGTTTTTCAATGGCAAAAATCAATGAATATTGTAAATGCACAAACAGTAATTTCTCCGCATTGCAAGGTGCAATTCTGAAATTTTTTGCTTTTTCCTGCTCCTCTTAGCATGGTAAAGAAGATTCAAAGAGAGTGAGATGCCAGCTCCTTTCATTCAGTCAGTAGCTTCAATCATTTCTGGACGTTTTTCAATGGCAAAAATCATTGAATATTGTAAATGCACAAACAGTAATTTCTCCGCATTGCAAGGTGCAATTCTGAAATTTTTGCTTTTTCCTGCTCCTCTTAGCATGATAAACAAGATTCAAAGAGAGTGAGATGCCAGCTCCTTTCATTCAGTCAGTAGCTTCAATCATTTCTGGACGTTTTTCAATGGCAAAAATCAATGAATATTGTAAATGCACAAACAGTAATTTCTCCGCATTGCAAGGTGCAATTCTGAAATTTTTTGCTTTTTCCTGCTCCTCTTAGCATGATAAAGAAGATTCAAAGAGAGTGAGATGCCAGCTCCTTTCATTCAGTCAGTAGCTTCAATCATTTCTGGACGTTTTTCAATGGCAAAAATCAATGAATATTGTAAATGCACAAACAGTAATTTCTCCGCATTGCAAGGTGCAATTCTGAAATTTTTTGCTTTTTCCTGCTCCTCTTAGCATGATAAACAAGATTCAAAGAGAGTGAGATGCCAGCTCCTTTCATTCAGTCAGTAGCTTCAATCATTTCTGGACGTTTTTCAATGGCAAAAATCAATGAATATTGTAAATGCACAAACAGTAATTTCTCCGCATTGCAAGGTGCAATTCTGAAATGTTTTGCTTTTTCCTGCTCCTCTTAGCATGATAAAGAAGATTCAAAGAGAGTGAGATGCCAGCTCCTTTCATTCAGTCAGTAGCTTCAATCATTTCTGGACGTTTTTCAATGGCAAAAATCAATGAATATTGTAAATGCACAAACAGTAATTTCTCCGCATTGCAAGGTGCAATTCTGAAATTTTTTGCTTTTTCCTGCTCCTCTTAGCATGATAAAGAAGATTCAAAGAGAGTGAGATGCCAGCTCCTTTCATTCAGTCAGTAGCTTCAATCATTTCTGGACGTTTTTCAATGGCAAAAATCAATGAATATTGTAAATGCACAACCAGTAATTTCTCCGCATTGCAAGGTGCAATTCTGAAATTTTTTGCTTTTTCCTGCTCCTCTTAGCATGATAAAGAAGATTCAAAGAGAATGAGATGCCAGCTCCTTTCATTCAGTCAGTAGCTTCAATCATTTCTGGTATATGAATAACATGATGTTTTTCAATGGCAAAAATCAATGAATATTGTAAATGCACAAACAGTAATTTCTCCGCATTGCAAGGTGCAATTCTGAAATTTTTTGCTTTTTCCTGCTCCTCTTAGCATGATAAAGAAGATTCAAAGAGAGTGAGATGCCAGCTCCTTTCATTCAGTCAGTAGCTTCAATCATTTCTGGACGTTTTTCAATGGCAAAAATCAATGAATATTGTAAATGCACAAACAGTAATTTCTCCGCATTGCAAGGTGCAATTCTGAAATTTTTTGCTTTTTCCTGCTCCTCTTAGCATGATAAAGAAGATTCAAAGAGAGTGAGATGCCAGCTCCTTTCATTCAGTCAGTAGCTTCAATCATTTCTGGACGTTTTTCAATGGCAAAAATAAATGAATATTGTAAATGCACAAACAGTAATTTCTCCGCATTGCAAGGTGCAATTCTGAAATTTTTTGCTTTTTCCTGCTCCTCTTAGCATGATAAAGAAGATTCAAAGAGAGTGAGATGCCAGCTCCTTTCATTCAGTCAGTAGCTTCAAACATTTCTGGTATATGAATAACATGATGTTTTTCAATGGCAAAAATCAATGAATATTGTAAATGCACAAACAGTAATTTCTCCGCATTGCAAGGTGCAATTCTGAAATTTTTTGCTTTTTCCTGCTCCTCTTAGCATGATAAAGAAGATTCAAAGAGAGTGAGATGCCAGCTCCTTTCATTCAGTCAGTAGCTTCAATCATTTCTGGTATATGAATAACATGATGTTTTTCAATGGCAAAAATCAATGAATATTGTAAATGCACAAACAGTAATTTCTCCGCATTGCAAGGTGCAATTCTGAAATTTTTTGCTTTTTCCTGCTCCTCTTAGCATGGTAAAGAAGATTCAAAGAGAGTGAGATGCCAGCTCCTTTCATTCAGTCAGTAGCTTCAATCATTTCTGGACGTTTTTCAATGGCAAAAATCATTGAATATTGTAAATGCACAAACAGTAATTTCTCCGCATTGCAAGGTGCAATTCTGAAATTTTTGCTTTTTCCTGCTCCTCTTAGCATGATAAACAAGATTCAAAGAGAGTGAGATGCCAGCTCCTTTCATTCAGTCAGTAGCTTCAATCATTTCTGGACGTTTTTCAATGGCAAAAATCAATGAATATTGTAAATGCACAAACAGTAATTTCTCCGCATTGCAAGGTGCAATTCTGAAATTTTTTGCTTTTTCCTGCTCCTCTTAGCATGATAAAGAAGATTCAAAGAGAGTGAGATGCCAGCTCCTTTCATTCAGTCAGTAGCTTCAATCATTTCTGGACGTTTTTCAATGGCAAAAATCAATGAATATTGTAAATGCACAAACAGTAATTTCTCCGCATTGCAAGGTGCAATTCTGAAATTTTTTGCTTTTTCCTGCTCCTCTTAGCATGATAAAGAAGATTCAAAGAGAGTGAGATGCCAGCTCCTTTCATTCAGTCAGTAGCTTCAATCATTTCTGGACGTTTTTCAATGGCAAAAATCAATGAATATTGTAAATGCACAAACAGTAATTTCTCCGCATTGCAAGGTGCAATTCTGAAATTTTTTGCTTTTTCCTGCTCCTCTTAGCATGATAAAGAAGATTCAAAGAGAGTGAGATGCCAGCTCCTTTCATTCAGTCAGTAGCTTCAATCATTTCTGGAATATGAATAACATGATGTTTTTCAATGGCAAAAATCAATGAATATTGTAAATGCACAAACAGTAATTTCTCCGCATTGCAAGGTGCAATTCTGAAATTTTTTGCTTTTTCCTGCTCCTCTTAGCATGATAAAGAAGATTCAAAGAGAGTGAGATGCCAGCTCCTTTCATTCAGTCAGTAGCTTCAATCATTTCTGGACGTTTTTCAATGGCAAAAATCATTGAATATTGTAAATGCACAAACAGTAATTTCTCCGCATTGCAAGGTGCAATTCTGAAATTTTTTGCTTTTTCCTGCTCCTCTTAGCATGATAAAGAAGATTCAAAGAGAGTGAGATGCCAGCTCCTTTCATTCAGTCAGTAGCTTCAATCATTTCTGGTATATGAATAACATGATGTTTTTCAATGGCAAAAATCAATGAATATTGTAAATGCACAAACAGTAATTTCTCCGCATTGCACGGTGCAATTCTGAAATTTTTTGCTTTTTCCTGCTCCTCTTAGCATGATAAAGAAGATTCAAAGAGAGTGAGATGCCAGCTCCTTTCATTCAGTCAGTAGCTTCAATCATTTCTGGACGTTTTTCAATGGCAAAAATCAATGAATATTGTAAATGCACAAACAGTAATTTCTCCGCATTGCAAGGTGCAATTCTGAAATTTTTTGCTTTTTCCTGCTCCTCTTAGCGTGATAAACAAGATTCAAAGAGAGTGAGATGCCAGCTCTTTTCATTCAGTCAGTAGCTTCAATCATTTCTGGACGTTTTTCAATGGCAAAAATCAATGAATATTGTAAATGCACAAACAGTAATTTCTCCGCATTGCAAGGTGCAATTCTGAAATTTTTTGCTTTTTCCTGCTCCTCTTAGCATGATAAAGAAGATTCAAAGAGAGTGAGATGCCAGCTCCTTTCATTCAGTCAGTAGCTTCAAACATTTCTGGTATATGAATAACATGATGTTTTTCAATGGCAAAAATCAATGAATATTGTAAATGCACAAACAGTAATTTCTCCGCATTGCAAGGTGCAATTCTGAAATTTTTTGCTTTTTCCTGCTCCTCTTAGCATGATAAAGAAGATTCAAAGAGAGTGAGATGCCAGCTCCTTTCATTGTCAGTAGCTTCAATCATTTCTGGACGTTTTTCAATGGCAAAAATCAATGAATATTGTAAATGCACAAACAGTAATTTCTCCGCATTGCAAGGTGCAATTCTGAAATTTTTTGCTTTTTCCTGCTCCTCTTAGCATGATAAAGAAGATTCAAAGAGAGTGAGATGCCAGCTCCTTTCATTCAGTCAGTAGCTTCAATCATTTCTGGACGTTTTTCAATGGCAAAAATCAATGAATATTGTAAATGCACAAACAGTAATTTCTCCGCATTGCAAGGTGCAATTCTGAAATTTTTTGCTTTTTCCTGCTCCTCTTAGCATGATAAACAAGATTCAAAGAGAGTGAGATGCCAGCTCCTTTCATTCAGTCAGTAGCTTCAATCATTTCTGGACGTTTTTCAATGGCAAAAATCAATGAATATTGTAAATGCACAAACAGTAATTTCTCCGCATTGCAAGGTGCAATTCTGAAATTTTTTGCTTTTTCCTGCTCCTCTTAGCATGATAAAGAAGATTCAAAGAGAGTGAGATGCCAGCTCCTTTCATTCAGTCAGTAGCTACAATCATTTCTGGACGTTTTTCAATGGCAAAAATCAATGAATATTGTAAATGCACAAACAGTAATTTCTCCGCATTGCAAGGTGCAATTCTGAAATTTTTTGCTTTTTCCTGCTCCTCTTAGCATGATAAAGAAGATTCAAAGAGAGTGAGATGCCAGCTCCTTTCATTCAGTCAGTAGCTTCAAACATTTCTGGTATATGAATAACATGATGTTTTTCAATGGCAAAAATCAATGAATATTGTAAATGCACAAACAGTAATTTCTCCGCATTGCAAGGTGCAATTCTGAAATTTTTTGCTTTTTCCTGCTCCTCTTAGCATGATAAAGAAGATTCAAAGAGAGTGAGATGCCAGCTCCTTTCATTCAGTCAGTAGCTTCAATCATTTCTGGACGTTTTTCAATGGCAAAAATCATTGAATATTGTAAATGCACAAACAGTAATTTCTCCGCATTGCAAGGTGCAATTCTGAAATTTTTTGCTTTTTCCTGCTCCTCTTAGCATGATAAAGAAGATTCAAAGAGAGTGAGATGCCAGCTCCTTTCATTCAGTCAGTAGCTTCAATCATTTCTGGAATATGAATAACATGATGTTTTTCAATGGCAAAAATCAATGAATATTGTAAATGCACAAACAGTAATTTCTCCGCATTGCAAGGTGCAATTCTGAAATTTTTTGCTTTTTCCTGCTCCTCTTAGCATGATAAAGAAGATTCAAAGAGAGTGAGATGCCAGCTCCTTTCATTCAGTCAGTAGCTTCAAACATTTCTGGTATATGAATAACATGATGTTTTTCAATGGCAAAAATCAATGAATATTGTAAATGCACAAACAGTAATTTCTCCGCATTGCAAGGTGCAATTCTGAAATTTTTTGCTTTTTCCTGCTCCTCTTAGCATGATAAAGAAGATTCAAAGAGAGTGAGATGCCAGCTCCTTTCATTGTCAGTAGCTTCAATCATTTCTGGACGTTTTTCAATGGCAAAAATCAATGAATATTGTAAATGCACAAACAGTAATTTCTCCGCATTGCAAGGTGCAATTCTGAAATTTTTTGCTTTTTCCTGCTCCTCTTAGCATGATAAACAAGATTCAAAGAGAGTGAGATGCCAGCTCCTTTCATTCAGTCAGTAGCTTCAATCATTTCTGGACGTTTTTCAATGGCAAAAATCAATGAATATTGTAAATGCACAAACAGTAATTTCTCCGCATTGCAAGGTGCAATTCTGAAATTTTTTGCTTTTTTCTGCTCCTCTTAGCATGATAAAGAAGACTCAAAGAGAGTGAGATGCCAGCTCCTTTCATTCAGTCAGTAGCTTCAAACATTTCTGGTATATGAATAACATGATGTTTTTCAATGGCAAAAATCAATGAATATTGTAAATGCACAAACAGTAATTTCTCCGCAATGCAAGGTGCAATTCTGAAATTTTTTGCTTTTTCCTGCTCCTCTTAGCATGATAAAGAAGATTCAAAGAGAGTGAGATGCCAGCTCCTTTCATTCAGTCAGTAGCTTCAATCATTTTCTGGACGTTTTTCAATGGCAAAAATCAATGAATATTGTAAATGCACAAACAGTAATTTCTCCGCATTGCAAGGTGCAATTCTGAAATTTTTTGCTTTTTCCTGCTCCTCTTAGCATGATAAACAAGATTCAAAGAGAGTGAGATGCCAGCTCCTTTCATTCAGTCAGTAGCTTCAATCATTTCTGGACGTTTTTCAATGGCAAAAATCAATGAATATTGTAAATGCACAAACAGTAATTTCTCCGCATTGCAAGGTGCAATTCTGAAATTTTTTGCTTTTTCCTGCTCCTCTTAGCATGATAAAGAAGATTCAAAGAGAGTGAGATGCCAGCTCCTTTCATTCAGTCAGTAGCTACAATCATTTCTGGACGTTTTTCAATGGCAAAAATCAATGAATATTGTAAATGCACAAACAGTAATTTCTCCGCATTGCAAGGTGCAATTCTGAAATTTTTTGCTTTTTCCTGCTCCTCTTAGCATGATAAAGAAGATTCAAAGAGAGTGAGATGCCAGCTCCTCTCATTCAGTCAGTAGCTTCAAACATTTCTGGTATATGAATAACATGATGTTTTTCAATGGCAAAAATCAATGAATATTGTAAATGCACAAACAGTAATTTCTCCGCATTGCAAGGTGCAATTCTGAAATTTTTTGCTTTTTCCTGCTCCTCTTAGCATGATAAAGAAGATTCAAAGAGAGTGAGATGCCAGCTCCTTTCATTCAGTCAGTAGCTTCAATCATTTCTGGACGTTTTTCAATGGCAAAAATCATTGAATATTGTAAATGCACAAACAGTAATTTCTCCGCATTGCAAGGTGCAATTCTGAAATTTTTTGCTTTTTCCTGCTCCTCTTAGCATGATAAAGAAGATTCAAAGAGAGTGAGATGCCAGCTCCTTTCATTCAGTCAGTAGCTTCAATCATTTCTGGAATATGAATAACATGATGTTTTTCAATGGCAAAAATCAATGAATATTGTAAATGCACAAACAGTAATTTCTCCGCATTGCAAGGTGCAATTCTGAAATTTTTTGCTTTTTCCTGCTCCTCTTAGCATGATAAAGAAGATTCAAAGAGAGTGAGATGCCAGCTCCTTTCATTCAGTCAGTAGCTTCAATCATTTCTGGACGTTTTTCAATGGCAAAAATCAATGAATATTGTAAATGCACAAACAGTAATTTCTCCGCATTGCAAGATGCAATTCTGAAATTTTTTGCTTTTTCCTGCTCCTCTTAGCATGATAAACAAGATTCAAAGAGAGTGAGATGCCAGCTCCTTTCATTCAGTCAGTAGCTTCAATCATTTCTGGACGTTTTTCAATGGCAAAAATCAATGAATATTGTAAATGCACAAACAGTAATTTCTCCGCATTGCAAGGTGCAATTCTGAAATTTTTTGCTTTTTCCTGCTCCTCTTAGCATGATAAAGAAGATTCAAAGAGAGTGAGATGCCAGCTCCTTTCATTCAGTCAGTAGCTACAATCATTTCTGGACGTTTTTCAATGGCAAAAATCATTGAATATTGTAAATGCACAAACAGTAATTTCTCCGCATTGCAAGGTGCAATTCTGAAATTTTTTGCTTTTTCCTGCTCCTCTTAGCATGATAAAGAAGATTCAAAGAGAGTGAGATGCCAGCTCCTTTCATTCAGTCAGTAGCTTCAATCATTTCTGGAATATGAATAACATGATGTTTTTCAATGGCAAAAATCAATGAATATTGTAAATGCACAAACAGTAATTTCTCCGCATTGCAAGGTGCAATTCTGAAATTTTTTGCTTTTTCCTGCTCCTCTTAGCATGATAAAGAAGATTCAAAGAGAGTGAGATGCCAGCTCCTTTCATTCAGTCAGTAGCTTCAAACATTTCTGGTATATGAATAACATGATGTTTTTCAATGGCAAAAATCAATGAATATTGTAAATGCACAAACAGTAATTTCTCCGCATTGCAAGGTGCAATTCTGAAATTTTTTGCTTTTTCCTGCTCCTCTTAGCATGATAAAGAAGATTCAAAGAGAGTGAGATGCCAGCTCCTTTCATTGTCAGTAGCTTCAATCATTTCTGGACGTTTTTCAATGGCAAAAATCAATGAATATTGTAAATGCACAAACAGTAATTTCTCCGCATTGCAAGGTGCAATTCTGAAATTTTTTGCTTTTTCCTGCTCCTCTTAGCATGATAAACAAGATTCAAAGAGAGTGAGATGCCAGCTCCTTTCATTCAGTCAGTAGCTTCAATCATTTCTGGACGTTTTTCAATGGCAAAAATCAATGAATATTGTAAATGCACAAACAGTAATTTCTCCGCATTGCAAGGTGCAATTCTGAAATTTTTTGCTTTTTTTCTGCTCCTCTTAGCATGATAAAGAAGACTCAAAGAGAGTGAGATGCCAGCTCCTTTCATTCAGTCAGTAGCTTCAAACATTTCTGGTATATGAATAACATGATGTTTTTCAATGGCAAAAATCAATGAATATTGTAAATGCACAAACAGTAATTTCTCCGCAATGCAAGGTGCAATTCTGAAATTTTTTGCTTTTTCCTGCTCCTCTTAGCATGATAAAGAAGATTCAAAGAGAGTGAGATGCCAGCTCCTTTCATTCAGTCAGTAGCTTCAATCATTTCTGGACGTTTTTCAATGGCAAAAATCAATGAATATTGTAAATGCACAAACAGTAATTTCTCCGCATTGCAAGGTGCAATTCTGAAATTTTTTGCTTTTTCCTGCTCCTCTTAGCATGATAAACAAGATTCAAAGAGAGTGAGATGCCAGCTCCTTTCATTCAGTCAGTAGCTTCAATCATTTCTGGACGTTTTTCAATGGCAAAAATCAATGAATATTGTAAATGCACAAACAGTAATTTCTCCGCATTGCAAGGTGCAATTCTGAAATTTTTTGCTTTTTCCTGCTCCTCTTAGCATGATAAAGAAGATTCAAAGAGAGTGAGATGCCAGCTCCTTTCATTCAGTCAGTAGCTACAATCATTTCTGGACGTTTTTCAATGGCAAAAATCAATGAATATTGTAAATGCACAAACAGTAATTTCTCCGCATTGCAAGGTGCAATTCTGAAATTTTTTGCTTTTTCCTGCTCCTCTTAGCATGATAAAGAAGATTCAAAGAGAGTGAGATGCC
>NW_027371312.1:0-28692 GCF_046119375.1 Phyllobates terribilis
CTCCACATTGCAAGGTGCAATTCTGAAATTTTTTGCTTTTTCCTGCTAATCCTAGCATGATAAAGAAGATTCAAAGAGAGTGAGATGCCAGCTCCTTTCATTCAGTCAGTAGCTTCAAACATTTCTGGTATATGAAAAACATGTTTTTCAATGGCAAAAATCAATGAATATTGTAAATGCACAAACAGTAATATCTCCACATTGCACGGTGCAATTCTGAAATTTTTAGCTTTTTCCTGTTAATCCTAGCATGATAAAGAAGATTCAAAGAGAGTGAGATGCCAGCTCCTTTCATTCAGTCAGTAGCTTCAAACATTTCTGGTATATGAAAAACATGTTTTTCAATGGCAAAAATCAATGAATATTGTAAATGCACAAACAGTAATATCTCCACATTGCAAGGTGCAATTCTGAAATTTTTTGCTTTTTCCTGCTAATCCTAGCATGATAAAGAAGATTCAAAGAGAGTGAGATGCCAGCTCCTTTCATTCAGTCAGTAGCTTCAAACATTTCTGGTATATGAAAAACATGTTTTTCAATGGCAAAAATCAATGAATATTGTAAATGCACAAACAGTAATATCTCCACATTGCACGGTGCAATTCTGAAATTTTTAGCTTTTTCCTGTTAATCCTAGCATGATAAAGAAGATTCAAAGAGAGTGAGATGCCAGCTCCTTTCATTCAGTCAGTAGCTTCAAACATTTCTGGTATATGAAAAACATGTTTTTCAATGGCAAAAATCAATGAATATTGTAAATGCACAAACAGTAATATCTCCACATTGCAAGGTGCAATTCTGAAATTTTTTGCTTTTTCCTGCTAATCCTAGCATGATAAAGAAGATTCAAAGAGAGTGAGATGCCAGCTCCTTTCATTCAGTCAGTAGCTTCAAACATTTCTGGTATATGAAAAACATGTTTTTCAATGGCAAAAATCAATGAATATTGTAAATGCACAAACAGTAATATCTCCACATTGCACGGTGCAATTCTGAAATTTTTAGCTTTTTCCTGTTAATCCTAGCATGATAAAGATTCAAAGAGAGTGAGATGCCAGCTCCTTTCATTCAGTCAGTAGCTTCAAACATTTCTGGTATATGAAAAACGTTTTTCAATGGCAAAAATCAATGAATATTGTAAATGCACAAACAGTAATATCTCCACATTGCAAGGTGCAATTCTGAAATTCTTTGCTTTTTCCTGTTAATCCTAGCATGATAAAGAAGATTCAAAGAGAGTGAGATGCCAGCTCCTTTCATTCAGTCAGTAGCTTCAAACATTTCTGGTATATGAAAAACATGTTTTTCAATGGCAAAAATCAATGAATATTGTAAATGCACAAACAGTAATATCTCCACATTGCAAGGTGCAATTCTGAAATTTTTTGCTTTTTCCTGCTAATCCTAGCATGATAAAGAAGATTCAAAGAGAGTGAGATGCCAGCTCCTTTCATTCAGTCAGTAGCTTCAAACATTTCTGGTATATGAAAAACATGTTTTTCAATGGCAAAAATCAATGAATATTGTAAATGCACAAACAGTAATATCTCCACATTGCACGGTGCAATTCTGAAATTTTTAGCTTTTTCCTGTTAATCCTAGCATGATAAAGAAGATTCAAAGAGAGTGAGATGCCAGCTCCTTTCATTCAGTCAGTAGCTTCAAACATTTCTGGTATATGAAAAACATGTTTTTCAATGGCAAAAATCAATGAATATTGTAAATGCACAAACAGTAATATCTCCACATTGCAAGGTGCAATTCTGAAATTTTTTGCTTTTTCCTGCTAATCCTAGCATGATAAAGAAGATTCAAAGAGAGTGAGATGCCAGCTCCTTTCATTCAGTCAGTAGCTTCAAACATTTCTGGTATATGAAAAACATGTTTTTCAATGGCAAAAATCAATGAATATTGTAAATGCACAAACAGTAATATCTCCACATTGCACGGTGCAATTCTGAAATTTTTAGCTTTTTCCTGTTAATCCTAGCATGATAAAGATTCAAAGAGAGTGAGATGCCAGCTCCTTTCATTCAGTCAGTAGCTTCAAACATTTCTGGTATATGAAAAACGTTTTTCAATGGCAAAAATCAATGAATATTGTAAATGCACAAACAGTAATATCTCCACATTGCAAGGTGCAATTCTGAAATTCTTTGCTTTTTCCTGTTAATCCTAGCATGATAAAGAAGATTCAAAGAGAGTGAGATGCCAGCTCCTTTCATTCAGTCAGTAGCTTCAAACATTTCTGGTATATGAAAAACATGTTTTTCAATGGCAAAAATCAATGAATATTGTAAATGCACAAACAGTAATATCTCCACATTGCAAGGTGCAATTCTGAAATTTTTTGCTTTTTCCTGCTAATCCTAGCATGATAAAGAAGATTCAAAGAGAGTGAGATGCCAGCTCCTTTCATTCAGTCAGTAGCTTCAAACATTTCTGGTATATGAAAAACATGTTTTTCAATGGCAAAAATCAATGAATATTGTAAATGCACAAACAGTAATATCTCCACATTGCACGGTGCAATTCTGAAATTTTTAGCTTTTTCCTGTTAATCCTAGCATGATAAAGAAGATTCAAAGAGAGTGAGATGCCAGCTCCTTTCATTCAGTCAGTAGCTTCAAACATTTCTGGTATATGAAAAACATGTTTTTCAATGGCAAAAATCAATGAATATTGTAAATGCACAAACAGTAATATCTCCACATTGCAAGGTGCAATTCTGAAATTTTTTGCTTTTTCCTGCTAATCCTAGCATGATAAAGAAGATTCAAAGAGAGTGAGATGCCAGCTCCTTTCATTCAGTCAGTAGCTTCAAACATTTCTGGTATATGAAAAACATGTTTTTCAATGGCAAAAATCAATGAATATTGTAAATGCACAAACAGTAATATCTCCACATTGCACGGTGCAATTCTGAAATTTTTAGCTTTTTCCTGTTAATCCTAGCATGATAAAGAAGATTCAAAGAGAGTGAGATGCCAGCTCCTTTCATTCAGTCAGTAGCTTCAAACATTTCTGGTATATGAAAAACATGTTTTTCAATGGCAAAAATCAATGAATATTGTAAATGCACAAACAGTAATATCTCCACATTGCAAGGTGCAATTCTGAAATTTTTTGCTTTTTCCTGTTAATCCTAGCATGATAAAGAAGATTCAAAGAGAGTGAGATGCCAGCTCCTTTCATTCAGTCAGTAGCTTCAAACATTTCTGGTATATGAAAAACATGTTTTTCAATGGCAAAAATCAATGAATATTGTAAATGCACAAACAGTAATATCTCCACATTGCACGGTGCAATTCTGAAATTTTTAGCTTTTTCCTGTTAATCCTAGCATGATAAAGAAGATTCAAAGAGAGTGAGATGCCAGCTCCTTTCATTCAGTCAGTAGCTTCAAACATTTCTGGTATATGAAAAACGTTTTTCAATGGCAAAAATCAATGAATATTGTAAATGCACAAACAGTAATATCTCCACATTGCAAGGTGCAATTCTGAAATTTTTTGCTTTTTCCTGTTAATCCTAGCATGATAAAGAAGATTCAGAGTGAGATGCCAGCTCCTTTCATTCAGTCAGTAGCTTCAAACATTTCTGGTATATGAAAAACATGTTTTTCAATGGCAAAAATCAATGAATATTGTAAATGCACAAACAGTAATATCTCCACATTGCAAGGTGCAATTCTGAAATTTTTTGCTTTTTCCTGCTAATCCTAGCATGATAAAGAAGATTCAAAGAGAGTGAGATGCCAGCTCCTTTCATTCAGTCAGTAGCTTCAAACATTTCTGGTATATGAAAAACGTTTTTCAATGGCAAAAATCAATGAATATTGTAAATGCACAAACAGTAATATCTCCATATTGCACGGTGCAATTCTGAAATTTTTAGCTTTTTCCTGTTAATCCTAGCATGATAAAGAAGATTCAAAGAGAGTGAGATGCCAGCTCCTTTCATTCAGTCAGTAGCTTCAAACATTTCTGGTATATGAAAAACATGTTTTTCAATGGCAAAAATCAATGAATATTGTAAATGCACAAACAGTAATATCTCCACATTGCAAGGTGCAATTCTGAAATTTTTTGCTTTTTCCTGCTAATCCTAGCATGATAAAGAAGATTCAAAGAGAGTGAGATGCCAGCTCCTTTCATTCAGTCAGTAGCTTCAAACATTTCTGGTATATGAAAAACATGTTTTTCAATGGCAAAAATCAATGAATATTGTAAATGCACAAACAGTAATATCTCCACATTGCACGGTGCAATTCTGAAATTTTTAGCTTTTTCCTGTTAATCCTAGCATGATAAAGAAGATTCAAAGAGAGTGAGATGCCAGCTCCTTTCATTCAGTCAGTAGCTTCAAACATTTCTGGTATATGAAAAACATGTTTTTCAATGGCAAAAATCAATGAATATTGTAAATGCACAAACAGTAATATCTCCACATTGCAAGGTGCAATTCTGAAATTCTTTGCTTTTTCCTGTTAATCCTAGCATGATAAAGAAGATTCAAAGAGAGTGAGATGCCAGCTCCTTTCATTCAGTCAGTAGCTTCAAACATTTCTGGTATATGAAAAACATGTTTTTCAATGGCAAAAATCAATGAATATTGTAAATGCACAAACAGTAATATCTCCACATTGCAAGGTGCAATTCTGAAATTTTTTGCTTTTTCCTGCTAATCCTAGCATGATAAAGAAGATTCAAAGAGAGTGAGATGCCAGCTCCTTTCATTCAGTCAGTAGCTTCAAACATTTCTGGTATATGAAAAACATGTTTTTCAATGGCAAAAATCAATGAATATTGTAAATGCACAAACAGTAATATCTCCACATTGCACGGTGCAATTCTGAAATTTTTAGCTTTTTCCTGTTAATCCTAGCATGATAAAGAAGATTCAAAGAGAGTGAGATGCCAGCTCCTTTCATTCAGTCAGTAGCTTCAAACATTTCTGGTATATGAAAAACATGTTTTTCAATGGCAAAAATCAATGAATATTGTAAATGCACAAACAGTAATATCTCCACATTGCAAGGTGCAATTCTGAAATTTTTTGCTTTTTCCTGCTAATCCTAGCATGATAAAGAAGATTCAAAGAGAGTGAGATGCCAGCTCCTTTCATTCAGTCAGTAGCTTCAAACATTTCTGGTATATGAAAAACATGTTTTTCAATGGCAAAAATCAATGAATATTGTAAATGCACAAACAGTAATATCTCCACATTGCACGGTGCAATTCTGAAATTTTTAGCTTTTTCCTGTTAATCCTAGCATGATAAAGAAGATTCAAAGAGAGTGAGATGCCAGCTCCTTTCATTCAGTCAGTAGCTTCAAACATTTCTGGTATATGAAAAACATGTTTTTCAATGGCAAAAATCAATGAATATTGTAAATGCACAAACAGTAATATCTCCACATTGCAAGGTGCAATTCTGAAATTTTTTGCTTTTTCCTGTTAATCCTAGCATGATAAAGAAGATTCAAAGAGAGTGAGATGCCAGCTCCTTTCATTCAGTCAGTAGCTTCAAACATTTCTGGTATATGAAAAACATGTTTTTCAATGGCAAAAATCAATGAATATTGTAAATGCACAAACAGTAATATCTCCACATTGCACGGTGCAATTCTGAAATTTTTAGCTTTTTCCTGTTAATCCTAGCATGATAAAGAAGATTCAAAGAGAGTGAGATGCCAGCTCCTTTCATTCAGTCAGTAGCTTCAAACATTTCTGGTATATGAAAAACGTTTTTCAATGGCAAAAATCAATGAATATTGTAAATGCACAAACAGTAATATCTCCACATTGCAAGGTGCAATTCTGAAATTTTTTGCTTTTTCCTGTTAATCCTAGCATGATAAAGAAGATTCAGAGTGAGATGCCAGCTCCTTTCATTCAGTCAGTAGCTTCAAACATTTCTGGTATATGAAAAACATGTTTTTCAATGGCAAAAATCAATGAATATTGTAAATGCACAAACAGTAATATCTCCACATTGCAAGGTGCAATTCTGAAATTTTTTGCTTTTTCCTGCTAATCCTAGCATGATAAAGAAGATTCAAAGAGAGTGAGATGCCAGCTCCTTTCATTCAGTCAGTAGCTTCAAACATTTCTGGTATATGAAAAACGTTTTTCAATGGCAAAAATCAATGAATATTGTAAATGCACAAACAGTAATATCTCCATATTGCACGGTGCAATTCTGAAATTTTTAGCTTTTTCCTGTTAATCCTAGCATGATAAAGAAGATTCAAAGAGAGTGAGATGCCAGCTCCTTTCATTCAGTCAGTAGCTTCAAACATTTCTGGTATATGAAAAACATGTTTTTCAATGGCAAAAATCAATGAATATTGTAAATGCACAAACAGTAATATCTCCACATTGCAAGGTGCAATTCTGAAATTTTTTGCTTTTTCCTGCTAATCCTAGCATGATAAAGAAGATTCAAAGAGAGTGAGATGCCAGCTCCTTTCATTCAGTCAGTAGCTTCAAACATTTCTGGTATATGAAAAACATGTTTTTCAATGGCAAAAATCAATGAATATTGTAAATGCACAAACAGTAATATCTCCACATTGCACGGTGCAATTCTGAAATTTTTAGCTTTTTCCTGTTAATCCTAGCATGATAAAGAAGATTCAAAGAGAGTGAGATGCCAGCTCCTTTCATTCAGTCAGTAGCTTCAAACATTTCTGGTATATGAAAAACATGTTTTTCAATGGCAAAAATCAATGAATATTGTAAATGCACAAACAGTAATATCTCCACATTGCAAGGTGCAATTCTGAAATTCTTTGCTTTTTCCTGTTAATCCTAGCATGATAAAGAAGATTCAAAGAGAGTGAGATGCCAGCTCCTTTCATTCAGTCAGTAGCTTCAAACATTTCTGGTATATGAAAAACATGTTTTTCAATGGCAAAAATCAATGAATATTGTAAATGCACAAACAGTAATATCTCCACATTGCAAGGTGCAATTCTGAAATTCTTTGCTTTTTCCTGTTAATCCTAGCATGATAAAGAAGATTCAAAGAGAGTGAGATGCCAGCTCCTTTCATTCAGTCAGTAGCTTCAAACATTTCTGGTATATGAAAAACATGTTTTTCAATGGCAAAAATCAATGAATATTGTAAATGCACAAACAGTAATATCTCCACATTGCAAGGTGCAATTCTGAAATTTTTTGCTTTTTCCTGCTAATCCTAGCATGATAAAGAAGATTCAAAGAGAGTGAGATGCCAGCTCCTTTCATTCAGTCAGTAGCTTCAAACATTTCTGGTATATGAAAAACATGTTTTTCAATGGCAAAAATCAATGAATATTGTAAATGCACAAACAGTAATATCTCCACATTGCACGGTGCAATTCTGAAATTTTTAGCTTTTTCCTGTTAATCCTAGCATGATAAAGAAGATTCAAAGAGAGTGAGATGCCAGCTCCTTTCATTCAGTCAGTAGCTTCAAACATTTCTGGTATATGAAAAACATGTTTTTCAATGGCAAAAATCAATGAATATTGTAAATGCACAAACAGTAATATCTCCACATTGCAAGGTGCAATTCTGAAATTTTTTGCTTTTTCCTGCTAATCCTAGCATGATAAAGAAGATTCAAAGAGAGTGAGATGCCAGCTCCTTTCATTCAGTCAGTAGCTTCAAACATTTCTGGTATATGAAAAACATGTTTTTCAATGGCAAAAATCAATGAATATTGTAAATGCACAAACAGTAATATCTCCACATTGCACGGTGCAATTCTGAAATTTTTAGCTTTTTCCTGTTAATCCTAGCATGATAAAGAAGATTCAAAGAGAGTGAGATGCCAGCTCCTTTCATTCAGTCAGTAGCTTCAAACATTTCTGGTATATGAAAAACATGTTTTTCAATGGCAAAAATCAATGAATATTGTAAATGCACAAACAGTAATATCTCCACATTGCAAGGTGCAATTCTGAAATTTTTTGCTTTTTCCTGTTAATCCTAGCATGATAAAGAAGATTCAAAGAGAGTGAGATGCCAGCTCCTTTCATTCAGTCAGTAGCTTCAAACATTTCTGGTATATGAAAAACATGTTTTTCAATGGCAAAAATCAATGAATATTGTAAATGCACAAACAGTAATATCTCCACATTGCAAGGTGCAATTCTGAAATTTTTTGCTTTTTCCTGCTAATCCTAGCATGATAAAGAAGATTCAAAGAGAGTGAGATGCCAGCTCCTTTCATTCAGTCAGTAGCTTCAAACATTTCTGGTATATGAAAAACATGTTTTTCAATGGCAAAAATCAATGAATATTGTAAATGCACAAACAGTAATATCTCCACATTGCACGGTGCAATTCTGAAATTTTTAGCTTTTTCCTGTTAATCCTAGCATGATAAAGAAGATTCAAAGAGAGTGAGATGCCAGCTCCTTTCATTCAGTCAGTAGCTTCAAACATTTCTGGTATATGAAAAACATGTTTTTCAATGGCAAAAATCAATGAATATTGTAAATGCACAAACAGTAATATCTCCACATTGCAAGGTGCAATTCTGAAATTTTTTGCTTTTTCCTGCTAATCCTAGCATGATAAAGAAGATTCAAAGAGAGTGAGATGCCAGCTCCTTTCATTCAGTCAGTAGCTTCAAACATTTCTGGTATATGAAAAACATGTTTTTCAATGGCAAAAATCAATGAATATTGTAAATGCACAAACAGTAATATCTCCACATTGCACGGTGCAATTCTGAAATTTTTAGCTTTTTCCTGTTAATCCTAGCATGATAAAGAAGATTCAAAGAGAGTGAGATGCCAGCTCCTTTCATTCAGTCAGTAGCTTCAAACATTTCTGGTATATGAAAAACATGTTTTTCAATGGCAAAAATCAATGAATATTGTAAATGCACAAACAGTAATATCTCCACATTGCAAGGTGCAATTCTGAAATTCTTTGCTTTTTCCTGTTAATCCTAGCATGATAAAGAAGATTCAAAGAGAGTGAGATGCCAGCTCCTTTCATTCAGTCAGTAGCTTCAAACATTTCTGGTATATGAAAAACATGTTGTTCAATGGCAAAAATCAATGAATATTGTAAATGCACAAACAGTAATATCTCCACATTGCAAGGTGCAATTCTGAAATTTTTTGCTTTTTCCTGCTAATCCTAGCATGATAAAGAAGATTCAAAGAGAGTGAGATGCCAGCTCCTTTCATTCAGTCAGTAGCTTCAAACATTTCTGGTATATGAAAAACATGTTTTTCAATGGCAAAAATCAATGAATATTGTAAATGCACAAACAGTAATATCTCCACATTGCAAGGTGCAATTCTGAAATTTTTTGCTTTTTCCTGCTAATCCTAGCATGATAAAGAAGATTCAAAGAGAGTGAGATGCCAGCTCCTTTCATTCAGTCAGTAGCTTCAAACATTTCTGGTATATGAAAAACATGTTTTTCAATGGCAAAAATCAATGAATATTGTAAATGCACAAACAGTAATATCTCCACATTGCACGGTGCAATTCTGAAATTTTTAGCTTTTTCCTGTTAATCCTAGCATGATAAAGAAGATTCAAAGAGAGTGAGATGCCAGCTCCTTTCAGTCAGTAGCTTCAAACATTTCTGGTATATGAAAAACATGTTTTTCAATGGCAAAAATCAATGAATATTGTAAATGCACAAACAGTAATATCTCCACATTGCAAGGTGCAATTCTGAAATTTTTTGCTTTTTCCTGCTAATCCTAGCATGATAAAGAAGATTCAAAGAGAGTGAGATGCCAGCTCCTTTCATTCAGTCAGTAGCTTCAAACATTTCTGGTATATGAAAAACATGTTTTTCAATGGCAAAAATCAATGAATATTGTAAATGCACAAACAGTAATATCTCCACATTGCACGGTGCAATTCTGAAATTTTTAGCTTTTTCCTGTTAATCCTAGCATGATAAAGATTCAAAGAGAGTGAGATGCCAGCTCCTTTCATTCAGTCAGTAGCTTCAAACATTTCTGGTATATGAAAAACATGTTTTTCAATGGCAAAAATCAATGAATATTGTAAATGCACAAACAGTAATATCTCCACATTGCAAGGTGCAATTCTGAAATTCTTTGCTTTTTCCTGTTAATCCTAGCATGATAAAGAAGATTCAAAGAGAGTGAGATGCCAGCTCCTTTCATTCAGTCAGTAGCTTCAAACATTTCTGGTATATGAAAAACATGTTTTTCAATGGCAAAAATCAATGAATATTGTAAATGCACAAACAGTAATATCTCCACATTGCAAGGTGCAATTCTGAAATTTTTTGCTTTTTCCTGCTAATCCTAGCATGATAAAGAAGATTCAAAGAGAGTGAGATGCCAGCTCCTTTCATTCAGTCAGTAGCTTCAAACATTTCTGGTATATGAAAAACATGTTTTTCAATGGCAAAAATCAATGAATATTGTAAATGCACAAACAGTAATATCTCCACATTGCACGGTGCAATTCTGAAATTTTTAGCTTTTTCCTGTTAATCCTAGCATGATAAAGAAGATTCAAAGAGAGTGAGATGCCAGCTCCTTTCATTCAGTCAGTAGCTTCAAACATTTCTGGTATATGAAAAACATGTTTTTCAATGGCAAAAATCAATGAATATTGTAAATGCACAAACAGTAATATCTCCACATTGCAAGGTGCAATTCTGAAATTTTTTGCTTTTTCCTGCTAATCCTAGCATGATAAAGAAGATTCAAAGAGAGTGAGATGCCAGCTCCTTTCATTCAGCCAGTAGCTTCAAACATTTCTGGTATATGAAAAACATGTTTTTCAATGGCAAAAATCAATGAATATTGTAAATGCACAAACAGTAATATCTCCACATTGCACGGTGCAATTCTGAAATTTTTAGCTTTTTCCTGTTAATCCTAGCATGATAAAGAAGATTCAAAGAGAGTGAGATGCCAGCTCCTTTCATTCAGTCAGTAGCTTCAAACATTTCTGGTATATGAAAAACATGTTTTTCAATGGCAAAAATCAATGAATATTGTAAATGCACAAACAGTAATATCTCCACATTGCAAGGTGCAATTCTGAAATTTTTTGCTTTTTCCTGTTAATCCTAGCATGATAAAGAAGATTCAAAGAGAGTGAGATGCCAGCTCCTTTCATTCAGTCAGTAGCTTCAAACATTTCTGGTATATGAAAAACATGTTTTTCAATGGCAAAAATCAATGAATATTGTAAATGCACAAACAGTAATATCTCCACATTGCAAGGTGCAATTCTGAAATTTTTTGCTTTTTCCTGCTAATCCTAGCATGATAAAGAAGATTCAAAGAGAGTGAGATGCCAGCTCCTTTCATTCAGTCAGTAGCTTCAAACATTTCTGGTATATGAAAAACATGTTTTTCAATGGCAAAAATCAATGAATATTGTAAATGCACAAACAGTAATATCTCCACATTGCACGGTGCAATTCTGAAATTTTTAGCTTTTTCCTGTTAATCCTAGCATGATAAAGAAGATTCAAAGAGAGTGAGATGCCAGCTCCTTTCATTCAGTCAGTAGCTTCAAACATTTCTGGTATATGAAAAACATGTTTTTCAATGGCAAAAATCAATGAATATTGTAAATGCACAAACAGTAATATCTCCACATTGCAAGGTGCAATTCTGAAATTTTTTGCTTTTTCCTGCTAATCCTAGCATGATAAAGAAGATTCAAAGAGAGTGAGATGCCAGCTCCTTTCATTCAGTCAGTAGCTTCAAACATTTCTGGTATATGAAAAACATGTTTTTCAATGGCAAAAATCAATGAATATTGTAAATGCACAAACAGTAATATCTCCACATTGCACGGTGCAATTCTGAAATTTTTAGCTTTTTCCTGTTAATCCTAGCATGATAAAGAAGATTCAAAGAGAGTGAGATGCCAGCTCCTTTCATTCAGTCAGTAGCTTCAAACATTTCTGGTATATGAAAAACATGTTTTTCAATGGCAAAAATCAATGAATATTGTAAATGCACAAACAGTAATATCTCCACATTGCAAGGTGCAATTCTGAAATTCTTTGCTTTTTCCTGTTAATCCTAGCATGATAAAGAAGATTCAAAGAGAGTGAGATGCCAGCTCCTTTCATTCAGTCAGTAGCTTCAAACATTTCTGGTATATGAAAAACATGTTTTTCAATGGCAAAAATCAATGAATATTGTAAATGCACAAACAGTAATATCTCCACATTGCAAGGTGCAATTCTGAAATTTTTTGCTTTTTCCTGCTAATCCTAGCATGATAAAGAAGATTCAAAGAGAGTGAGATGCCAGCTCCTTTCATTCAGTCAGTAGCTTCAAACATTTCTGGTATATGAAAAACATGTTTTTCAATGGCAAAAATCAATGAATATTGTAAATGCACAAACAGTAATATCTCCACATTGCACGGTGCAATTCTGAAATTTTTAGCTTTTTCCTGTTAATCCTAGCATGATAAAGAAGATTCAAAGAGAGTGAGATGCCAGCTCCTTTCATTCAGTCAGTAGCTTCAAACATTTCTGGTATATGAAAAACATGTTTTTCAATGGCAAAAATCAATGAATATTGTAAATGCACAAACAGTAATATCTCCACATTGCAAGGTGCAATTCTGAAATTTTTTGCTTTTTCCTGCTAATCCTAGCATGATAAAGAAGATTCAAAGAGAGTGAGATGCCAGCTCCTTTCATTCAGTCAGTAGCTTCAAACATTTCTGGTATATGAAAAACATGTTTTTCAATGGCAAAAATCAATGAATATTGTAAATGCACAAACAGTAATATCTCCACATTGCACGGTGCAATTCTGAAATTTTTAGCTTTTTCCTGTTAATCCTAGCATGATAAAGAAGATTCAAAGAGAGTGAGATGCCAGCTCCTTTCATTCAGTCAGTAGCTTCAAACATTTCTGGTATATGAAAAACATGTTTTTCAATGGCAAAAATCAATGAATATTGTAAATGCACAAACAGTAATATCTCCACATTGCAAGGTGCAATTCTGAAATTCTTTGCTTTTTCCTGTTAATCCTAGCATGATAAAGAAGATTCAAAGAGAGTGAGATGCCAGCTCCTTTCATTCAGTCAGTAGCTTCAAACATTTCTGGTATATGAAAAACATGTTTTTCAATGGCAAAAATCAATGAATATTGTAAATGCACAAACAGTAATATCTCCACATTGCAAGGTGCAATTCTGAAATTTTTTGCTTTTTCCTGCTAATCCTAGCATGATAAAGAAGATTCAAAGAGAGTGAGATGCCAGCTCCTTTCATTCAGTCAGTAGCTTCAAACATTTCTGGTATATGAAAAACATGTTTTTCAATGGCAAAAATCAATGAATATTGTAAATGCACAAACAGTAATATCTCCACATTGCACGGTGCAATTCTGAAATTTTTAGCTTTTTCCTGTTAATCCTAGCATGATAAAGAAGATTCAAAGAGAGTGAGATGCGAGCTCCTTTCATTCAGTCAGTAGCTTCAAACATTTCTGGTATATGAAAAACGTTTTTCAATGGCAAAAATCAATGAATATTGTAAATGCACAAACAGTAATATCTCCACATTGCAAGGTGCAATTCTGAAATTTTTTGCTTTTTCCTGCTAATCCTAGCATGATAAAGAAGATTCAAAGAGAGTGAGATGCCAGCTCCTTTCATTCAGTCAGTAGCTTCAAACATTTCTGGTATATGAAAAACATGTTTTTCAATGGCAAAAATCAATGAATATTGTAAATGCACAAACAGTAATATCTCCACATTGCACGGTGCAATTCTGAAATTTCTAGCTTTTTCCTGTTAATCCTAGCATGATAAAGAAGATTCAAAGAGAGTGAGATGCCAGCTCCTTTCATTCAGTCAGTAGCTTCAAACATTTCTGGTATATGAAAAACATGTTTTTCAATGGCAAAAATCAATGAATATTGTAAATGCACAAACAGTAATATCTCCACATTGCAAGGTGCAATTCTGAAATTTTTTGCTTTTTCCTGTTAATCCTAGCATGATAAAGAAGATTCAGAGTGAGATGCCAGCTCCTTTCATTCAGTCAGTAGCTTCAAACATTTCTGGTATATGAAAAACATGTTTTTCAATGGCAAAAATCAATGAATATTGTAAATGCACAAACAGTAATATCTCCACATTGCAAGGTGCAATTCTGAAATTTTTTGCTTTTTCCTGCTAATCCTAGCATGATAAAGAAGATTCAAAGAGAGTGAGATGCCAGCTCCTTTCATTCAGTCAGTAGCTTCAAACATTTCTGGTATATGAAAAACGTTTTTCAATGGCAAAAATCAATGAATATTGTAAATGCACAAACAGTAATATCTCCATATTGCACGGTGCAATTCTGAAATTTTTAGCTTTTTCCTGTTAATCCTAGCATGATAAAGAAGATTCAAAGAGAGTGAGATGCCAGCTCCTTTCATTCAGTCAGTAGCTTCAAACATTTCTGGTATATGAAAAACATGTTTTTCAATGGCAAAAATCAATGAATATTGTAAATGCACAAACAGTAATATCTCCACATTGCAAGGTGCAATTCTGAAATTTTTTGCTTTTTCCTGCTAATCCTAGCATGATAAAGAAGATTCAAAGAGAGTGAGATGCCAGCTCCTTTCATTCAGTCAGTAGCTTCAAACATTTCTGGTATATGAAAAACATGTTTTTCAATGGCAAAAATCAATGAATATTGTAAATGCACAAACAGTAATATCTCCACATTGCACGGTGCAATTCTGAAATTTTTAGCTTTTTCCTGTTAATCCTAGCATGATAAAGAAGATTCAAAGAGAGTGAGATGCCAGCTCCTTTCATTCAGTCAGTAGCTTCAAACATTTCTGGTATATGAAAAACATGTTTTTCAATGGCAAAAATCAATGAATATTGTAAATGCACAAACAGTAATATCTCCACATTGCAAGGTGCAATTCTGAAATTCTTTGCTTTTTCCTGTTAATCCTAGCATGATAAAGAAGATTCAAAGAGAGTGAGATGCCAGCTCCTTTCATTCAGTCAGTAGCTTCAAACATTTCTGGTATATGAAAAACATGTTTTTCAATGGCAAAAATCAATGAATATTGTAAATGCACAAACAGTAATATCTCCACATTGCAAGGTGCAATTCTGAAATTTTTTGCTTTTTCCTGCTAATCCTAGCATGATAAAGAAGATTCAAAGAGAGTGAGATGCCAGCTCCTTTCATTCAGTCAGTAGCTTCAAACATTTCTGGTATATGAAAAACATGTTTTTCAATGGCAAAAATCAATGAATATTGTAAATGCACAAACAGTAATATCTCCACATTGCACGGTGCAATTCTGAAATTTTTAGCTTTTTCCTGTTAATCCTAGCATGATAAAGAAGATTCAAAGAGAGTGAGATGCCAGCTCCTTTCATTCAGTCAGTAGCTTCAAACATTTCTGGTATATGAAAAACATGTTTTTCAATGGCAAAAATCAATGAATATTGTAAATGCACAAACAGTAATATCTCCACATTGCAAGGTGCAATTCTGAAATTTTTTGCTTTTTCCTGCTAATCCTAGCATGATAAAGAAGATTCAAAGAGAGTGAGATGCCAGCTCCTTTCATTCAGTCAGTAGCTTCAAACATTTCTGGTATATGAAAAACATGTTTTTCAATGGCAAAAATCAATGAATATTGTAAATGCACAAACAGTAATATCTCCACATTGCACGGTGCAATTCTGAAATTTTTAGCTTTTTCCTGTTAATCCTAGCATGATAAAGAAGATTCAAAGAGAGTGAGATGCCAGCTCCTTTCATTCAGTCAGTAGCTTCAAACATTTCTGGTATATGAAAAACATGTTTTTCAATGGCAAAAATCAATGAATATTGTAAATGCACAAACAGTAATATCTCCACATTGCAAGGTGCAATTCTGAAATTCTTTGCTTTTTCCTGTTAATCCTAGCATGATAAAGAAGATTCAAAGAGAGTGAGATGCCAGCTCCTTTCATTCAGTCAGTAGCTTCAAACATTTCTGGTATATGAAAAACATGTTTTTCAATGGCAAAAATCAATGAATATTGTAAATGCACAAACAGTAATATCTCCACATTGCAAGGTGCAATTCTGAAATTTTTTGCTTTTTCCTGCTAATCCTAGCATGATAAAGAAGATTCAAAGAGAGTGAGATGCCAGCTCCTTTCATTCAGTCAGTAGCTTCAAACATTTCTGGTATATGAAAAACATGTTTTTCAATGGCAAAAATCAATGAATATTGTAAATGCACAAACAGTAATATCTCCACATTGCACGGTGCAATTCTGAAATTTTTAGCTTTTTCCTGTTAATCCTAGCATGATAAAGAAGATTCAAAGAGAGTGAGATGCCAGCTCCTTTCATTCAGTCAGTAGCTTCAAACATTTCTGGTATATGAAAAACGTTTTTCAATGGCAAAAATCAATGAATATTGTAAATGCACAAACAGTAATATCTCCACATTGCAAGGTGCAATTCTGAAATTTTTTGCTTTTTCCTGCTAATCCTAGCATGATAAAGAAGATTCAAAGAGAGTGAGATGCCAGCTCCTTTCATTCAGTCAGTAGCTTCAAACATTTCTGGTATATGAAAAACATGTTTTTCAATGGCAAAAATCAATGAATATTGTAAATGCACAAACAGTAATATCTCCACATTGCACGGTGCAATTCTGAAATTTTTAGCTTTTTCCTGTTAATCCTAGCATGATAAAGAAGATTCAAAGAGAGTGAGATGCCAGCTCCTTTCATTCAGTCAGTAGCTTCAAACATTTCTGGTATATGAAAAACATGTTTTTCAATGGCAAAAATCAATGAATATTGTAAATGCACAAACAGTAATATCTCCACATTGCAAGGTGCAATTCTGAAATTTTTTGCTTTTTCCTGTTAATCCTAGCATGATAAAGAAGATTCAGAGTGAGATGCCAGCTCCTTTCATTCAGTCAGTAGCTTCAAACATTTCTGGTATATGAAAAACATGTTTTTCAATGGCAAAAATCAATGAATATTGTAAATGCACAAACAGTAATATCTCCACATTGCAAGGTGCAATTCTGAAATTTTTTGCTTTTTCCTGCTAATCCTAGCATGATAAAGAAGATTCAAAGAGAGTGAGATGCCAGCTCCTTTCATTCAGTCAGTAGCTTCAAACATTTCTGGTATATGAAAAACATGTTTTTCAATGGCAAAAATCAATGAATATTGTAAATGCACAAACAGTAATATCTCCACATTGCAAGGTGCAATTCTGAAATTTTTTGCTTTTTCCTGCTAATCCTAGCATGATAAAGAAGATTCAAAGAGAGTGAGATGCCAGCTCCTTTCATTCAGTCAGTAGCTTCAAACATTTCTGGTATATGAAAAACGTTTTTCAATGGCAAAAATCAATGAATATTGTAAATGCACAAACAGTAATATCTCCATATTGCACGGTGCAATTCTGAAATTTTTAGCTTTTTCCTGTTAATCCTAGCATGATAAAGAAGATTCAAAGAGAGTGAGATGCCAGCTCCTTTCATTCAGTCAGTAGCTTCAAACATTTCTGGTATATGAAAAACATGTTTTTCAATGGCAAAAATCAATGAATATTGTAAATGCACAAACAGTAATATCTCCACATTGCAAGGTGCAATTCTGAAATTTTTTGCTTTTTCCTGCTAATCCTAGCATGATAAAGAAGAT
The DNA here is from genome assembly GCF_046119375.1 of Phyllobates terribilis. NCBI lineage: Eukaryota > Metazoa > Chordata > Amphibia > Anura > Dendrobatidae > Phyllobates > Phyllobates terribilis. The sequence continues at coordinate 17,676 of NW_027371312.1, forward strand.
TCAAAGAGAGTGAGATGCCAGCTCCTTTCATTCAGTCAGTAGCTTCAAACATTTCTGGTATATGAAAAACATGTTTTTCAATGGCAAAAATCAATGAATATTGTAAATGCACAAACAGTAATATCTCCACATTGCACGGTGCAATTCTGAAATTTTTAGCTTTTTCCTGTTAATCCTAGCATGATAAAGAAGATTCAAAGAGAGTGAGATGCCAGCTCCTTTCATTCAGTCAGTAGCTTCAAACATTTCTGGTATATGAAAAACATGTTTTTCAATGGCAAAAATCAATGAATATTGTAAATGCACAAACAGTAATATCTCCACATTGCAAGGTGCAATTCTGAAATTCTTTGCTTTTTCCTGTTAATCCTAGCATGATAAAGAAGATTCAAAGAGAGTGAGATGCCAGCTCCTTTCATTCAGTCAGTAGCTTCAAACATTTCTGGTATATGAAAAACATGTTTTTCAATGGCAAAAATCAATGAATATTGTAAATGCACAAACAGTAATATCTCCACATTGCAAGGTGCAATTCTGAAATTTTTTGCTTTTTCCTGCTAATCCTAGCATGATAAAGAAGATTCAAAGAGAGTGAGATGCCAGCTCCTTTCATTCAGTCAGTAGCTTCAAACATTTCTGGTATATGAAAAACATGTTTTTCAATGGCAAAAATCAATGAATATTGTAAATTCTCAAACAGTAATATCTCCACATTGCACGGTGCAATTCTGAAATTTTTAGCTTTTTCCTGTTAATCCTAGCATGATAAAGAAGATTCAAAGAGAGTGAGATGCCAGCTCCTTTCATTCAGTCAGTAGCTTCAAACATTTCTGGTATATGAAAAACATGTTTTTCAATGGCAAAAATCAATGAATATTGTAAATGCACAAACAGTAATATCTCCACATTGCAAGGTGCAATTCTGAAATTTTTTGCTTTTTCCTGCTAATCCTAGCATGATAAAGAAGATTCAAAGAGAGTGAGATGCCAGCTCCTTTCATTCAGTCAGTAGCTTCAAACATTTCTGGTATATGAAAAACATGTTTTTCAATGGCAAAAATCAATGAATATTGTAAATGCACAAACAGTAATATCTCCACATTGCACGGTGCAATTCTGAAATTTTTAGCTTTTTCCTGTTAATCCTAGCATGATAAAGAAGATTCAAAGAGAGTGAGATGCCAGCTCCTTTCATTCAGTCAGTAGCTTCAAACATTTCTGGTATATGAAAAACATGTTTTTCAATGGCAAAAATCAATGAATATTGTAAATGCACAAACAGTAATATCTCCACATTGCAAGGTGCAATTCTGAAATTCTTTGCTTTTTCCTGTTAATCCTAGCATGATAAAGAAGATTCAAAGAGAGTGAGATGCCAGCTCCTTTCATTCAGTCAGTAGCTTCAAACATTTCTGGTATATGAAAAACATGTTTTTCAATGGCAAAAATCAATGAATATTGTAAATGCACAAACAGTAATATCTCCACATTGCAAGGTGCAATTCTGAAATTTTTTGCTTTTTCCTGCTAATCCTAGCATGATAAAGAAGATTCAAAGAGAGTGAGATGCCAGCTCCTTTCATTCAGTCAGTAGCTTCAAACATTTCTGGTATATGAAAAACATGTTTTTCAATGGCAAAAATCAATGAATATTGTAAATGCACAAACAGTAATATCTCCACATTGCACGGTGCAATTCTGAAATTTTTAGCTTTTTCCTGTTAATCCTAGCATGATAAAGAAGATTCAAAGAGAGTGAGATGCCAGCTCCTTTCATTCAGTCAGTAGCTTCAAACATTTCTGGTATATGAAAAACGTTTTTCAATGGCAAAAATCAATGAATATTGTAAATGCACAAACAGTAATATCTCCACATTGCAAGGTGCAATTCTGAAATTTTTTGCTTTTTCCTGCTAATCCTAGCATGATAAAGAAGATTCAAAGAGAGTGAGATGCCAGCTCCTTTCATTCAGTCAGTAGCTTCAAACATTTCTGGTATATGAAAAACATGTTTTTCAATGGCAAAAATCAATGAATATTGTAAATGCACAAACAGTAATATCTCCACATTGCACGGTGCAATTCTGAAATTTTTAGCTTTTTCCTGTTAATCCTAGCATGATAAAGAAGATTCAAAGAGAGTGAGATGCCAGCTCCTTTCATTCAGTCAGTAGCTTCAAACATTTCTGGTATATGAAAAACATGTTTTTCAATGGCAAAAATCAATGAATATTGTAAATGCACAAACAGTAATATCTCCACATTGCAAGGTGCAATTCTGAAATTTTTTGCTTTTTCCTGTTAATCCTAGCATGATAAAGAAGATTCAGAGTGAGATGCCAGCTCCTTTCATTCAGTCAGTAGCTTCAAACATTTCTGGTATATGAAAAACATGTTTTTCAATGGCAAAAATCAATGAATATTGTAAATGCACAAACAGTAATATCTCCACATTGCAAGGTGCAATTCTGAAATTTTTTGCTTTTTCCTGCTAATCCTAGCATGATAAAGAAGATTCAAAGAGAGTGAGATGCCAGCTCCTTTCATTCAGTCAGTAGCTTCAAACATTTCTGGTATATGAAAAACGTTTTTCAATGGCAAAAATCAATGAATATTGTAAATGCACAAACAGTAATATCTCCATATTGCACGGTGCAATTCTGAAATTTTTAGCTTTTTCCTGTTAATCCTAGCATGATAAAGAAGATTCAAAGAGAGTGAGATGCCAGCTCCTTTCATTCAGTCAGTAGCTTCAAACATTTCTGGTATATGAAAAACATGTTTTTCAATGGCAAAAATCAATGAATATTGTAAATGCACAAACAGTAATATCTCCACATTGCAAGGTGCAATTCTGAAATTTTTTGCTTTTTCCTGCTAATCCTAGCATGATAAAGAAGATTCAAAGAGAGTGAGATGCCAGCTCCTTTCATTCAGTCAGTAGCTTCAAACATTTCTGGTATATGAAAAACATGTTTTTCAATGGCAAAAATCAATGAATATTGTAAATGCACAAACAGTAATATCTCCACATTGCACGGTGCAATTCTGAAATTTTTAGCTTTTTCCTGTTAATCCTAGCATGATAAAGAAGATTCAAAGAGAGTGAGATGCCAGCTCCTTTCATTCAGTCAGTAGCTTCAAACATTTCTGGTATATGAAAAACATGTTTTTCAATGGCAAAAATCAATGAATATTGTAAATGCACAAACAGTAATATCTCCACATTGCAAGGTGCAATTCTGAAATTCTTTGCTTTTTCCTGTTAATCCTAGCATGATAAAGAAGATTCAAAGAGAGTGAGATGCCAGCTCCTTTCATTCAGTCAGTAGCTTCAAACATTTCTGGTATATGAAAAACATGTTTTTCAATGGCAAAAATCAATGAATATTGTAAATGCACAAACAGTAATATCTCCACATTGCAAGGTGCAATTCTGAAATTTTTTGCTTTTTCCTGCTAATCCTAGCATGATAAAGAAGATTCAAAGAGAGTGAGATGCCAGCTCCTTTCATTCAGTCAGTAGCTTCAAACATTTCTGGTATATGAAAAACATGTTTTTCAATGGCAAAAATCAATGAATATTGTAAATGCACAAACAGTAATATCTCCACATTGCACGGTGCAATTCTGAAATTTTTAGCTTTTTCCTGTTAATCCTAGCATGATAAAGAAGATTCAAAGAGAGTGAGATGCCAGCTCCTTTCATTCAGTCAGTAGCTTCAAACATTTCTGGTATATGAAAAACATGTTTTTCAATGGCAAAAATCAATGAATATTGTAAATGCACAAACAGTAATATCTCCACATTGCAAGGTGCAATTCTGAAATTTTTTGCTTTTTCCTGCTAATCCTAGCATGATAAAGAAGATTCAAAGAGAGTGAGATGCCAGCTCCTTTCATTCAGTCAGTAGCTTCAAACATTTCTGGTATATGAAAAACATGTTTTTCAATGGCAAAAATCAATGAATATTGTAAATGCACAAACAGTAATATCTCCACATTGCACGGTGCAATTCTGAAATTTTTAGCTTTTTCCTGTTAATCCTAGCATGATAAAGAAGATTCAAAGAGAGTGAGATGCCAGCTCCTTTCATTCAGTCAGTAGCTTCAAACATTTCTGGTATATGAAAAACATGTTTTTCAATGGCAAAAATCAATGAATATTGTAAATGCACAAACAGTAATATCTCCACATTGCAAGGTGCAATTCTGAAATTCTTTGCTTTTTCCTGTTAATCCTAGCATGATAAAGAAGATTCAAAGAGAGTGAGATGCCAGCTCCTTTCATTCAGTCAGTAGCTTCAAACATTTCTGGTATATGAAAAACATGTTTTTCAATGGCAAAAATCAATGAATATTGTAAATGCACAAACAGTAATATCTCCACATTGCAAGGTGCAATTCTGAAATTTTTTGCTTTTTCCTGCTAATCCTAGCATGATAAAGAAGATTCAAAGAGAGTGAGATGCCAGCTCCTTTCATTCAGTCAGTAGCTTCAAACATTTCTGGTATATGAAAAACATGTTTTTCAATGGCAAAAATCAATGAATATTGTAAATGCACAAACAGTAATATCTCCACATTGCACGGTGCAATTCTGAAATTTTTAGCTTTTTCCTGTTAATCCTAGCATGATAAAGAAGATTCAAAGAGAGTGAGATGCCAGCTCCTTTCATTCAGTCAGTAGCTTCAAACATTTCTGGTATATGAAAAACGTTTTTCAATGGCAAAAATCAATGAATATTGTAAATGCACAAACAGTAATATCTCCACATTGCAAGGTGCAATTCTGAAATTTTTTGCTTTTTCCTGCTAATCCTAGCATGATAAAGAAGATTCAAAGAGAGTGAGATGCCAGCTCCTTTCATTCAGTCAGTAGCTTCAAACATTTCTGGTATATGAAAAACATGTTTTTCAATGGCAAAAATCAATGAATATTGTAAATGCACAAACAGTAATATCTCCACATTGCACGGTGCAATTCTGAAATTTTTAGCTTTTTCCTGTTAATCCTAGCATGATAAAGAAGATTCAAAGAGAGTGAGATGCCAGCTCCTTTCATTCAGTCAGTAGCTTCAAACATTTCTGGTATATGAAAAACATGTTTTTCAATGGCAAAAATCAATGAATATTGTAAATGCACAAACAGTAATATCTCCACATTGCAAGGTGCAATTCTGAAATTTTTTGCTTTTTCCTGTTAATCCTAGCATGATAAAGAAGATTCAGAGTGAGATGCCAGCTCCTTTCATTCAGTCAGTAGCTTCAAACATTTCTGGTATATGAAAAACATGTTTTTCAATGGCAAAAATCAATGAATATTGTAAATGCACAAACAGTAATATCTCCACATTGCAAGGTGCAATTCTGAAATTTTTTGCTTTTTCCTGCTAATCCTAGCATGATAAAGAAGATTCAAAGAGAGTGAGATGCCAGCTCCTTTCATTCAGTCAGTAGCTTCAAACATTTCTGGTATATGAAAAACATGTTTTTCAATGGCAAAAATCAATGAATATTGTAAATGCACAAACAGTAATATCTCCACATTGCAAGGTGCAATTCTGAAATTTTTTGCTTTTTCCTGCTAATCCTAGCATGATAAAGAAGATTCAAAGAGAGTGAGATGCCAGCTCCTTTCATTCAGTCAGTAGCTTCAAACATTTCTGGTATATGAAAAACGTTTTTCAATGGCAAAAATCAATGAATATTGTAAATGCACAAACAGTAATATCTCCATATTGCACGGTGCAATTCTGAAATTTTTAGCTTTTTCCTGTTAATCCTAGCATGATAAAGAAGATTCAAAGAGAGTGAGATGCCAGCTCCTTTCATTCAGTCAGTAGCTTCAAACATTTCTGGTATATGAAAAACATGTTTTTCAATGGCAAAAATCAATGAATATTGTAAATGCACAAACAGTAATATCTCCACATTGCAAGGTGCAATTCTGAAATTTTTTGCTTTTTCCTGCTAATCCTAGCATGATAAAGAAGATTCAAAGAGAGTGAGATGCCAGCTCCTTTCATTCAGTCAGTAGCTTCAAACATTTCTGGTATATGAAAAACATGTTTTTCAATGGCAAAAATCAATGAATATTGTAAATGCACAAACAGTAATATCTCCACATTGCACGGTGCAATTCTGAAATTTTTAGCTTTTTCCTGTTAATCCTAGCATGATAAAGAAGATTCAAAGAGAGTGAGATGCCAGCTCCTTTCATTCAGTCAGTAGCTTCAAACATTTCTGGTATATGAAAAACATGTTTTTCAATGGCAAAAATCAATGAATATTGTAAATGCACAAACAGTAATATCTCCACATTGCAAGGTGCAATTCTGAAATTCTTTGCTTTTTCCTGTTAATCCTAGCATGATAAAGAAGATTCAAAGAGAGTGAGATGCCAGCTCCTTTCATTCAGTCAGTAGCTTCAAACATTTCTGGTATATGAAAAACATGTTTTTCAATGGCAAAAATCAATGAATATTGTAAATGCACAAACAGTAATATCTCCACATTGCAAGGTGCAATTCTGAAATTTTTTGCTTTTTCCTGCTAATCCTAGCATGATAAAGAAGATTCAAAGAGAGTGAGATGCCAGCTCCTTTCATTCAGTCAGTAGCTTCAAACATTTCTGGTATATGAAAAACATGTTTTTCAATGGCAAAAATCAATGAATATTGTAAATGCACAAACAGTAATATCTCCACATTGCACGGTGCAATTCTGAAATTTTTAGCTTTTTCCTGTTAATCCTAGCATGATAAAGAAGATTCAAAGAGAGTGAGATGCCAGCTCCTTTCATTCAGTCAGTAGCTTCAAACATTTCTGGTATATGAAAAACATGTTTTTCAATGGCAAAAATCAATGAATATTGTAAATGCACAAACAGTAATATCTCCACATTGCAAGGTGCAATTCTGAAATTTTTTGCTTTTTCCTGCTAATCCTAGCATGATAAAGAAGATTCAAAGAGAGTGAGATGCCAGCTCCTTTCATTCAGTCAGTAGCTTCAAACATTTCTGGTATATGAAAAACATGTTTTTCAATGGCAAAAATCAATGAATATTGTAAATGCACAAACAGTAATATCTCCACATTGCACGGTGCAATTCTGAAATTTTTAGCTTTTTCCTGTTAATCCTAGCATGATAAAGAAGATTCAAAGAGAGTGAGATGCCAGCTCCTTTCATTCAGTCAGTAGCTTCAAACATTTCTGGTATATGAAAAACATGTTTTTCAATGGCAAAAATCAATGAATATTGTAAATGCACAAACAGTAATATCTCCACATTGCAAGGTGCAATTCTGAAATTCTTTGCTTTTTCCTGTTAATCCTAGCATGATAAAGAAGATTCAAAGAGAGTGAGATGCCAGCTCCTTTCATTCAGTCAGTAGCTTCAAACATTTCTGGTATATGAAAAACATGTTTTTCAATGGCAAAAATCAATGAATATTGTAAATGCACAAACAGTAATATCTCCACATTGCAAGGTGCAATTCTGAAATTTTTTGCTTTTTCCTGCTAATCCTAGCATGATAAAGAAGATTCAAAGAGAGTGAGATGCCAGCTCCTTTCATTCAGTCAGTAGCTTCAAACATTTCTGGTATATGAAAAACATGTTTTTCAATGGCAAAAATCAATGAATATTGTAAATGCACAAACAGTAATATCTCCACATTGCACGGTGCAATTCTGAAATTTTTAGCTTTTTCCTGTTAATCCTAGCATGATAAAGAAGATTCAAAGAGAGTGAGATGCCAGCTCCTTTCATTCAGTCAGTAGCTTCAAACATTTCTGGTATATGAAAAACGTTTTTCAATGGCAAAAATCAATGAATATTGTAAATGCACAAACAGTAATATCTCCACATTGCAAGGTGCAATTCTGAAATTTTTTGCTTTTTCCTGCTAATCCTAGCATGATAAAGAAGATTCAAAGAGAGTGAGATGCCAGCTCCTTTCATTCAGTCAGTAGCTTCAAACATTTCTGGTATATGAAAAACATGTTTTTCAATGGCAAAAATCAATGAATATTGTAAATGCACAAACAGTAATATCTCCACATTGCACGGTGCAATTCTGAAATTTTTAGCTTTTTCCTGTTAATCCTAGCATGATAAAGAAGATTCAAAGAGAGTGAGATGCCAGCTCCTTTCATTCAGTCAGTAGCTTCAAACATTTCTGGTATATGAAAAACATGTTTTTCAATGGCAAAAATCAATGAATATTGTAAATGCACAAACAGTAATATCTCCACATTGCAAGGTGCAATTCTGAAATTTTTTGCTTTTTCCTGTTAATCCTAGCATGATAAAGAAGATTCAGAGTGAGATGCCAGCTCCTTTCATTCAGTCAGTAGCTTCAAACATTTCTGGTATATGAAAAACATGTTTTTCAATGGCAAAAATCAATGAATATTGTAAATGCACAAACAGTAATATCTCCACATTGCAAGGTGCAATTCTGAAATTTTTTGCTTTTTCCTGCTAATCCTAGCATGATAAAGAAGATTCAAAGAGAGTGAGATGCCAGCTCCTTTCATTCAGTCAGTAGCTTCAAACATTTCTGGTATATGAAAAACGTTTTTCAATGGCAAAAATCAATGAATATTGTAAATGCACAAACAGTAATATCTCCATATTGCACGGTGCAATTCTGAAATTTTTAGCTTTTTCCTGTTAATCCTAGCATGATAAAGAAGATTCAAAGAGAGTGAGATGCCAGCTCCTTTCATTCAGTCAGTAGCTTCAAACATTTCTGGTATATGAAAAACATGTTTTTCAATGGCAAAAATCAATGAATATTGTAAATGCACAAACAGTAATATCTCCACATTGCAAGGTGCAATTCTGAAATTTTTTGCTTTTTCCTGCTAATCCTAGCATGATAAAGAAGATTCAAAGAGAGTGAGATGCCAGCTCCTTTCATTCAGTCAGTAGCTTCAAACATTTCTGGTATATGAAAAACATGTTTTTCAATGGCAAAAATCAATGAATATTGTAAATGCACAAACAGTAATATCTCCACATTGCACGGTGCAATTCTGAAATTTTTAGCTTTTTCCTGTTAATCCTAGCATGATAAAGAAGATTCAAAGAGAGTGAGATGCCAGCTCCTTTCATTCAGTCAGTAGCTTCAAACATTTCTGGTATATGAAAAACATGTTTTTCAATGGCAAAAATCAATGAATATTGTAAATGCACAAACAGTAATATCTCCACATTGCAAGGTGCAATTCTGAAATTCTTTGCTTTTTCCTGTTAATCCTAGCATGATAAAGAAGATTCAAAGAGAGTGAGATGCCAGCTCCTTTCATTCAGTCAGTAGCTTCAAACATTTCTGGTATATGAAAAACATGTTTTTCAATGGCAAAAATCAATGAATATTGTAAATGCACAAACAGTAATATCTCCACATTGCAAGGTGCAATTCTGAAATTCTTTGCTTTTTCCTGTTAATCCTAGCATGATAAAGAAGATTCAAAGAGAGTGAGATGCCAGCTCCTTTCATTCAGTCAGTAGCTTCAAACATTTCTGGTATATGAAAAACATGTTTTTCAATGGCAAAAATCAATGAATATTGTAAATGCACAAACAGTAATATCTCCACATTGCAAGGTGCAATTCTGAAATTTTTTGCTTTTTCCTGCTAATCCTAGCATGATAAAGAAGATTCAAAGAGAGTGAGATGCCAGCTCCTTTCATTCAGTCAGTAGCTTCAAACATTTCTGGTATATGAAAAACATGTTTTTCAATGGCAAAAATCAATGAATATTGTAAATGCACAAACAGTAATATCTCCACATTGCACGGTGCAATTCTGAAATTTTTAGCTTTTTCCTGTTAATCCTAGCATGATAAAGAAGATTCAAAGAGAGTGAGATGCCAGCTCCTTTCATTCAGTCAGTAGCTTCAAACATTTCTGGTATATGAAAAACATGTTTTTCAATGGCAAAAATCAATGAATATTGTAAATGCACAAACAGTAATATCTCCACATTGCAAGGTGCAATTCTGAAATTTTTTGCTTTTTCCTGCTAATCCTAGCATGATAAAGAAGATTCAAAGAGAGTGAGATGCCAGCTCCTTTCATTCAGTCAGTAGCTTCAAACATTTCTGGTATATGAAAAACATGTTTTTCAATGGCAAAAATCAATGAATATTGTAAATGCACAAACAGTAATATCTCCACATTGCACGGTGCAATTCTGAAATTTTTAGCTTTTTCCTGTTAATCCTAGCATGATAAAGAAGATTCAAAGAGAGTGAGATGCCAGCTCCTTTCATTCAGTCAGTAGCTTCAAACATTTCTGGTATATGAAAAACATGTTTTTCAATGGCAAAAATCAATGAATATTGTAAATGCACAAACAGTAATATCTCCACATTGCAAGGTGCAATTCTGAAATTTTTTGCTTTTTCCTGTTAATCCTAGCATGATAAAGAAGATTCAAAGAGAGTGAGATGCCAGCTCCTTTCATTCAGTCAGTAGCTTCAAACATTTCTGGTATATGAAAAACATGTTTTTCAATGGCAAAAATCAATGAATATTGTAAATGCACAAACAGTAATATCTCCACATTGCAAGGTGCAATTCTGAAATTTTTTGCTTTTTCCTGCTAATCCTAGCATGATAAAGAAGATTCAAAGAGAGTGAGATGCCAGCTCCTTTCATTCAGTCAGTAGCTTCAAACATTTCTGGTATATGAAAAACATGTTTTTCAATGGCAAAAATCAATGAATATTGTAAATGCACAAACAGTAATATCTCCACATTGCACGGTGCAATTCTGAAATTTTTAGCTTTTTCCTGTTAATCCTAGCATGATAAAGAAGATTCAAAGAGAGTGAGATGCCAGCTCCTTTCATTCAGTCAGCAGCTTCAAACATTTCTGGTATATGAAAAACATGTTTTTCAATGGCAAAAATCAATGAATATTGTAAATGCACAAACAGTAATATCTCCACATTGCAAGGTGCAATTCTGAAATTTTTTGCTTTTTCCTGCTAATCCT
>NW_027371313.1:0-28687 GCF_046119375.1 Phyllobates terribilis
TTCAGAATTGCACCTTGCAATGTGGAGATATTACTGTTTGTGCATTTACAATATTCATTGATTTTTGCCATTGAAAAATATGTTTTTCATATACCAGAAATGTTTGAAGCTACTGACTGAATGAAAGGAGCTGGCATCTCACTCTCTTTGAATCTTCTTTATCATGCTAGGATTAGCAGGAAAAAGCAAAAAATTTCAGAATTGCACCTTGCAATGCGGAGATATTACTGTTTGTGCATTTACAATATTCATTGATTTTTGCCATTGAAAAACATGTTTTTCATATACCAGAAATGTTTGAAGCTACTGATTGAATGAAAGGAGCTGGCATCTCACTCTCTTTGAATCTTCTTTATCATGCTAGGATTAACAGGAAAAAGCTAAAAATTTCAGAATTGCACCTTGCAATGTGGAGATATTACTGTTTGTGCATTTACAATATTCATTGATTTTTGCCATTGAAAAACATGTTTTTCATATACCAGAAATGTTTGAAGCTACTGACTGAATGAAAGGAGCTGGCATCTCACTCTCTTTGAATCTTCTTTATCATGCTAGGATTAACAGGAAAAAGCTAAAAATTTCAGAATTGCACCGTGCAATGTGGAGATATTACTGTTTGTGCATTTACAATATTCATTGATTTTTGCCATTGAAAAACATGTTTTTCATATACCAGAAATGTTTGAAGCTACTGACTGAATGAAAGGAGCTGGCATCTCACTCTCTTTGAATCTTCTTTATCATGCTAGGATTAACAGGAAAAAGCAAAAAATTTCAGAATTGCACCTTGCAATGTGGAGATATTACTGTTTGTGCATTTACAATATTCATTGATTTTTGCCATTGAAAAACGTTTTTCATATACCAGAAATGTTTGAAGCTACTGACTGAATGAAAGGAGCTGGCATCTCACTCTCTTTGAATCTTCTTTATCATGCTAGGATTAACAGGAAAAAGCTAAAAATTTCAGAATTGCACCGTGCAATGTGGAGATATTACTGTTTGTGCATTTACAATATTCATTGATTTTTGCCATTGAAAAACATGTTTTTCATATACCAGAAATGTTTGAAGCTACTGACTGAATGAAAGGAGCTGGCATCTCACTCTCTTTGAATCTTCTTTATCATGCTAGGATTAGCAGGAAAAAGCAAAAAATTTCAGAATTGCACCTTGCAATGTGGAGATATTACTGTTTGTGCATTTACAATATTCATTGATTTTTGCCATTGAAAAACGTTTTTCATATACCAGAAATGTTTGAAGCTACTGACTGAATGAAAGGAGCTGGCATCTCACTCTCTTTGAATCTTCTTTATCATGCTAGGATTAACAGGAAAAAGCTAAAAATTTCAGAATTGCACCGTGCAATGTGGAGATATTACTGTTTGTGCTTTTACAATATTCATTGATTTTTGCCATTGAAAAACATGTTTTTCATATACCAGAAATGTTTGAAGCTACTGACTGAATGAAAGGAGCTGGCATCTCACTCTCTTTGAATCTTCTTTATCATGCTAGGATTAGCAGGAAAAAGCAAAAAATTTCAGAATTGCACCTTGCAATGCGGAGATATTACTGTTTGTGCATTTACAATATTCATTGATTTTTGCCATTGAAAAACATGTTTTTCATATACCAGAAATGTTTGAAGCTACTGACTGAATGAAAGGAGCTGGCATCTCACTCTCTTTGAATCTTCTTTATCATGCTAGGATTAACAGGAAAAAGCAAAAAATTTCAGAATTGCACCTTGCAATGTGGAGATATTACTGTTTGTGCATTTACAATATTCATTGATTTTTGCCATTGAAAAACGTTTTTCATATACCAGAAATGTTTGAAGCTACTGACTGAATGAAAGGAGCTGGCATCTCACTCTCTTTGAATCTTCTTTATCATGCTAGGATTAACAGGAAAAAGCTAAAAATTTCAGAATTGCACCGTGCAATGTGGAGATATTACTGTTTGTGCATTTACAATATTCATTGATTTTTGCCATTGAAAAACATGTTTTTCATATACCAGAAATGTTTGAAGCTACTGACTGAATGAAAGGAGCTGGCATCTCACTCTCTTTGAATCTTCTTTATCATGCTAGGATTAGCAGGAAAAAGCAAAAAATTTCAGAATTGCACCTTGCAATGCGGAGATATTACTGTTTGTGCATTTACAATATTCATTGATTTTTGCCATTGAAAAACATGTTTTTCATATACCAGAAATGTTTGAAGCTACTGACTGAATGAAAGGAGCTGGCATCTCACTCTCTTTGAATCTTCTTTATCATGCTAGGATTAACAGGAAAAAGCAAAAAATTTCAGAATTGCACCTTGCAATGTGGAGATATTACTGTTTGTGCATTTACAATATTCATTGATTTTTGCCATTGAAAAACGTTTTTCATATACCAGAAATGTTTGAAGCTACTGACTGAATGAAAGGAGCTGGCATCTCACTCTCTTTGAATCTTCTTTATCATGCTAGGATTAACAGGAAAAAACTAAAAATTTCAGAATTGCACCGTGCAATGTGGAGATATTACTGTTTGTGCATTTACAATATTCATTGATTTTTGCCATTGAAAAACATGTTTTTCATATACCAGAAATGTTTGAAGCTACTGACTGAATGAAAGGAGCTGGCATCTCACTCTCTTTGAATCTTCTTTATCATGCTAGGATTAGCAGGAAAAAGCAAAAAATTTCAGAATTGCACCTTGCAATGTGGAGATATTACTGTTTGTGCATTTACAATATTCATTGATTTTTGCCATTGAAAAACATGTTTTTCATATACCAGAAATGTTTGAAGCTACTGACTGAATGAAAGGAGCTGGCATCTCACTCTCTTTGAATCTTCTTTATCATGCTAGGATTAACAGGAAAAAGCTAAAAATTTCAGAATTGCACCGTGCAATGTGGAGATATTACTGTTTGTGCATTTACAATATTCATTGATTTTTGCCATTGAAAAACGTTTTTCATATACCAGAAATGTTTGAAGCTACTGACTGAATGAAAGGAGCTGGCATCTCACTCTCTTTGAATCTTCTTTATCATGCTAGGATTAGCAGGAAAAAGCAAAAAAATTCAGAATTGCACCTTGCAATGTGGAGATATTACTGTTTGTGCATTTACAATATTCATTGATTTTTGCCATTGAAAAACATGTTTTTCATATACCAGAAATGTTTGAAGCTACTGACTGAATGAAAGGAGCTGGCATCTCACTCTCTTTGAATCTTCTTTATCATGCTAGGATTAACAGGAAAAAGCTAAAAATTTCAGAATTGCACCGTGCAATGTGGAGATATTACTGTTTGTGCATTTACAATATTCATTGATTTTTGCCATTGAAAAACGTTTTTCATATACCAGAAATGTTTGAAGCTACTGACTGAATGAAAGGAGCTGGCATCTCACTCTCTTTGAATCTTCTTTATCATGCTAGGATTAGCAGGAAAAAGCAAAAAATTTCAGAATTGCACCTTGCAATGCGGAGATATTACTGTTTGTGCATTTACAATATTCATTGATTTTTGCCATTGAAAAACATGTTTTTCATATACCAGAAATGTTTGAAGCTACTGATTGAATGAAAGGAGCTGGCATCTCACTCTCTTTGAATCTTCTTTATCATGCTAGGATTAACAGGAAAAAGCTAAAAATTTCAGAATTGCACCGTGCAATGTGGAGATATTACTGTTTGTGCATTTACAATATTCATTGATTTTTGCCATTGAAAAACATGTTTTTCATATACCAGAAATGTTTGAAGCTACTGACTGAATGAAAGGAGCTGGCATCTCACTCTCTTTGAATCTTCTTTATCATGCTAGGATTAACAGGAAAAAGCAAAAAATTTCAGAATTGCACCTTGCAATGTGGAGATATTACTGTTTGTGCATTTACAATATTCATTGATTTTTGCCATTGAAAAACGTTTTTCATATACCAGAAATGTTTGAAGCTACTGACTGAATGAAAGGAGCTGGCATCTCACTCTCTTTGAATCTTCTTTATCATGCTAGGATTAACAGGAAAAAGCTAAAAATTTCAGAATTGCACCGTGCAATGTGGAGATATTACTGTTTGTGCATTTACAATATTCATTGATTTTTGCCATTGAAAAACATGTTTTTCATATACCAGAAATGTTTGAAGCTACTGACTGAATGAAAGGAGCTGGCATCTCACTCTCTTTGAATCTTCTTTATCATGCTAGGATTAGCAGGAAAAAGCAAAAAATTTCAGAATTGCACCTTGCAATGCGGAGATATTACTGTTTGTGCATTTACAATATTCATTGATTTTTGCCATTGAAAAACATGTTTTTCATATACCAGAAATGTTTGAAGCTACTGACTGAATGAAAGGAGCTGGCATCTCACTCTCTTTGAATCTTCTTTATCATGCTAGGATTAACAGGAAAAAGCAAAAAATTTCAGAATTGCACCTTGCAATGTGGAGATATTACTGTTTGTGCATTTACAATATTCATTGATTTTTGCCATTGAAAAACGTTTTTCATATACCAGAAATGTTTGAAGCTACTGACTGAATGAAAGGAGCTGGCATCTCACTCTCTTTGAATCTTCTTTATCATGCTAGGATTAACAGGAAAAAACTAAAAATTTCAGAATTGCACCGTGCAATGTGGAGATATTACTGTTTGTGCATTTACAATATTCATTGATTTTTGCCATTGAAAAACATGTTTTTCATATACCAGAAATGTTTGAAGCTACTGACTGAATGAAAGGAGCTGGCATCTCACTCTCTTTGAATCTTCTTTATCATGCTAGGATTAGCAGGAAAAAGCAAAAAATTTCAGAATTGCACCTTGCAATGTGGAGATATTACTGTTTGTGCATTTACAATATTCATTGATTTTTGCCATTGAAAAACATGTTTTTCATATACCAGAAATGTTTGAAGCTACTGACTGAATGAAAGGAGCTGGCATCTCACTCTCTTTGAATCTTCTTTATCATGCTAGGATTAACAGGAAAAAGCTAAAAATTTCAGAATTGCACCGTGCAATGTGGAGATATTACTGTTTGTGCATTTACAATATTCATTGATTTTTGCCATTGAAAAACGTTTTTCATATACCAGAAATGTTTGAAGCTACTGACTGAATGAAAGGAGCTGGCATCTCACTCTCTTTGAATCTTCTTTATCATGCTAGGATTAGCAGGAAAAAGCAAAAAAATTCAGAATTGCACCTTGCAATGTGGAGATATTACTGTTTGTGCATTTACAATATTCATTGATTTTTGCCATTGAAAAACATGTTTTTCATATACCAGAAATGTTTGAAGCTACTGACTGAATGAAAGGAGCTGGCATCTCACTCTCTTTGAATCTTCTTTATCATGCTAGGATTAACAGGAAAAAGCTAAAAATTTCAGAATTGCACCGTGCAATGTGGAGATATTACTGTTTGTGCATTTACAATATTCATTGATTTTTGCCATTGAAAAACGTTTTTCATATACCAGAAATGTTTGAAGCTACTGACTGAATGAAAGGAGCTGGCATCTCACTCTCTTTGAATCTTCTTTATCATGCTAGGATTAGCAGGAAAAAGCAAAAAATTTCAGAATTGCACCTTGCAATGCGGAGATATTACTGTTTGTGCATTTACAATATTCATTGATTTTTGCCATTGAAAAACATGTTTTTCATATACCAGAAATGTTTGAAGCTACTGATTGAATGAAAGGAGCTGGCATCTCACTCTCTTTGAATCTTCTTTATCATGCTAGGATTAACAGGAAAAAGCTAAAAATTTCAGAATTGCACCGTGCAATGTGGAGATATTACTGTTTGTGCATTTACAATATTCATTGATTTTTGCCATTGAAAAACATGTTTTTCATATACCAGAAATGTTTGAAGCTACTGACTGAATGAAAGGAGCTGGCATCTCACTCTCTTTGAATCTTCTTTATCATGCTAGGATTAACAGGAAAAAGCAAAAAATTTCAGAATTGCACCTTGCAATGTGGAGATATTACTGTTTGTGCATTTACAATATTCATTGATTTTTGCCATTGAAAAACGTTTTTCATATACCAGAAATGTTTGAAGCTACTGACTGAATGAAAGGAGCTGGCATCTCACTCTCTTTGAATCTTCTTTATCATGCTAGGATTAACAGGAAAAAGCTAAAAATTTCAGAATTGCACCGTGCAATGTGGAGATATTACTGTTTGTGCATTTACAATATTCATTGATTTTTGCCATTGAAAAACATGTTTTTCATATACCAGAAATGTTTGAAGCTACTGACTGAATGAAAGGAGCTGGCATCTCACTCTCTTTGAATCTTCTTTATCATGCTAGGATTAGCAGGAAAAAGCAAAAAATTTCAGAATTGCACCTTGCAATGTGGAGATATTACTGTTTGTGCATTTACAATATTCATTGATTTTTGCCATTGAAAAACGTTTTTCATATACCAGAAATGTTTGAAGCTACTGACTGAATGAAAGGAGCTGGCATCTCACTCTCTTTGAATCTTCTTTATCATGCTAGGATTAACAGGAAAAAGCTAAAAATTTCAGAATTGCACCGTGCAATGTGGAGATATTACTGTTTGTGCATTTACAATATTCATTGATTTTTGCCATTGAAAAACATGTTTTTCATATACCAGAAATGTTTGAAGCTACTGACTGAATGAAAGGAGCTGGCATCTCACTCTCTTTGAATCTTCTTTATCATGCTAGGATTAACAGGAAAAAGCAAAAAATTTCAGAATTGCACCTTGCAATGTGGAGATATTACTGTTTGTGCATTTACAATATTCATTGATTTTTGCCATTGAAAAACGTTTTTCATATACCAGAAATGTTTGAAGCTACTGACTGAATGAAAGGAGCTGGCATCTCACTCTCTTTGAATCTTCTTTATCATGCTAGGATTAACAGGAAAAAGCTAAAAATTTCAGAATTGCACCGTGCAATGTGGAGATATTACTGTTTGTGCATTTACAATATTCATTGATTTTTGCCATTGAAAAACATGTTTTTCATATACCAGAAATGTTTGAAGCTACTGACTGAATGAAAGGAGCTGGCATCTCACTCTCTTTGAATCTTCTTTATCATGCTAGGATTAGCAGGAAAAAGCAAAAAATTTCAGAATTGCACCTTGCAATGTGGAGATATTACTGTTTGTGCATTTACAATATTCATTGATTTTTGCCATTGAAAAACATGTTTTTCATATACCAGAAATGTTTGAAGCTACTGACTGAATGAAAGGAGCTGGCATCTCACTCTCTTTGAATCTTCTTTATCATGCTAGGATTAACAGGAAAAAGCTAAAAATTTCAGAATTGCACCGTGCAATGTGGAGATATTACTGTTTGTGCATTTACAATATTCATTGATTTTTGCCATTGAAAAACGTTTTTCATATACCAGAAATGTTTGAAGCTACTGACTGAATGAAAGGAGCTGGCATCTCACTCTCTTTGAATCTTCTTTATCATGCTAGGATTAGCAGGAAAAAGCAAAAAATTTCAGAATTGCACCTTGCAATGTGGAGATATTACTGTTTGTGCATTTACAATATTCATTGATTTTTGCCATTGAAAAACATGTTTTTCATATACCAGAAATGTTTGAAGCTACTGACTGAATGAAAGGAGCTGGCATCTCACTCTCTTTGAATCTTCTTTATCATGCTAGGATTAACAGGAAAAAGCAAAAAATTTCAGAATTGCACCTTGCAATGTGGAGATATTACTGTTTGTGCATTTACAATATTCATTGATTTTTGCCATTGAAAAATATGTTTTTCATATACCAGAAATGTTTGAAGCTACTGACTGAATGAAAGGAGCTGGCATCTCACTCTCTTTGAATCTTCTTTATCATGCTAGGATTAGCAGGAAAAAGCAAAAAATTTCAGAATTGCACCTTGCAATGCGGAGATATTACTGTTTGTGCATTTACAATATTCATTGATTTTTGCCATTGAAAAACATTTTCATATACCAGAAATGTTTGAAGCTACTGACTGAATGAAAGGAGCTGGCATCTCACTCTCTTTGAATCTTCTTTATCATGCTAGGATTAACAGGAAAAAGCAAAAAATTTCAGAATTGCACCTTGCAATGTGGAGATATTACTGTTTGTGCATTTACAATATTCATTGATTTTTGCCATTGAAAAACATGTTTTTCATATACCAGAAATGTTTGAAGCTACTGACTGAATGAAAGGAGCTGGCATCTCACTCTCTTTGAATCTTCTTTATCATGCTAGGATTAACAGGAAAAAGCTAAAAATTTCAGAATTGCACCGTGCAATGTGGAGATATTACTGTTTGTGCATTTACAATATTCATTGATTTTTGCCATTGAAAAACATGTTTTTCATATACCAGAAATGTTTGAAGCTACTGACTGAATGAAAGGAGCTGGCATCTCACTCTCTTTGAATCTTCTTTATCATGCTAGGATTAGCAGGAAAAAGCAAAAAATTTCAGAATTGCACCTTGCAATGTGGAGATATTACTGTTTGTGCATTTACAATATTCATTGATTTTTGCCATTGAAAAACATGTTTTTCATATACCAGAAATGTTTGAAGCTACTGACTGAATGAAAGGAGCTGGCATCTCACTCTCTTTGAATCTTCTTTATCATGCTAGGATTAACAGGAAAAAGCTAAAAATTTCAGAATTGCACCGTGCAATGTGGAGATATTACTGTTTGTGCATTTACAATATTCATTGATTTTTGCCATTGAAAAACGTTTTTCATATACCAGAAATGTTTGAAGCTACTGACTGAATGAAAGGAGCTGGCATCTCACTCTCTTTGAATCTTCTTTATCATGCTAGGATTAGCAGGAAAAAGCAAAAAAATTCAGAATTGCACCTTGCAATGTGGAGATATTACTGTTTGTGCATTTACAATATTCATTGATTTTTGCCATTGAAAAACATGTTTTTCATATACCAGAAATGTTTGAAGCTACTGACTGAATGAAAGGAGCTGGCATCTCACTCTCTTTGAATCTTCTTTATCATGCTAGGATTAACAGGAAAAAGCTAAAAATTTCAGAATTGCACCGTGCAATGTGGAGATATTACTGTTTGTGCATTTACAATATTCATTGATTTTTGCCATTGAAAAACGTTTTTCATATACCAGAAATGTTTGAAGCTACTGACTGAATGAAAGGAGCTGGCATCTCACTCTCTTTGAATCTTCTTTATCATGCTAGGATTAGCAGGAAAAAGCAAAAAATTTCAGAATTGCACCTTGCAATGCGGAGATATTACTGTTTGTGCATTTACAATATTCATTGATTTTTGCCATTGAAAAACATGTTTTTCATATACCAGAAATGTTTGTAGCTACTGATTGAATGAAAGGAGCTGGCATCTCACTCTCTTTGAATCTTCTTTATCATGCTAGGATTAGCAGGAAAAAGCAAAAAATTTCAGAATTGCACCTTGCAATGTGGAGATATTACTGTTTGTGCATTTACAATATTCATTGATTTTTGCCATTGAAAAACGTTTTTCATATACCAGAAATGTTTGAAGCTACTGACTGAATGAAAGGAGCTGGCATCTCACTCTCTTTGAATCTTCTTTATCATGCTAGGATTAACAGGAAAAAGCTAAAAATTTCAGAATTGCACCGTGCAATGTGGAGATATTACTGTTTGTGCTTTTACAATATTCATTGATTTTTGCCATTGAAAAACATGTTTTTCATATACCAGAAATGTTTGAAGCTACTGACTGAATGAAAGGAGCTGGCATCTCACTCTCTTTGAATCTTCTTTATCATGCTAGGATTAGCAGGAAAAAGCAAAAAATTTCAGAATTGCACCTTGCAATGCGGAGATATTACTGTTTGTGCATTTACAATATTCATTGATTTTTGCCATTGAAAAACATGTTTTTCATATACCAGAAATGTTTGAAGCTACTGACTGAATGAAAGGAGCTGGCATCTCACTCTCTTTGAATCTTCTTTATCATGCTAGGATTAACAGGAAAAAGCAAAAAATTTCAGAATTGCACCTTGCAATGTGGAGATATTACTGTTTGTGCATTTACAATATTCATTGATTTTTGCCATTGAAAAACGTTTTTCATATACCAGAAATGTTTGAAGCTACTGACTGAATGAAAGGAGCTGGCATCTCACTCTCTTTGAATCTTCTTTATCATGCTAGGATTAACAGGAAAAAGCTAAAAATTTCAGAATTGCACCGTGCAATGTGGAGATATTACTGTTTGTGCATTTACAATATTCATTGATTTTTGCCATTGAAAAACATGTTTTTCATATACCAGAAATGTTTGAAGCTACTGACTGAATGAAAGGAGCTGGCATCTCACTCTCTTTGAATCTTCTTTATCATGCTAGGATTAGCAGGAAAAAGCAAAAAATTTCAGAATTGCACCTTGCAATGTGGAGATATTACTGTTTGTGCATTTACAATATTCATTGATTTTTGCCATTGAAAAACATGTTTTTCATATACCAGAAATGTTTGAAGCTACTGACTGAATGAAAGGAGCTGGCATCTCACTCTCTTTGAATCTTCTTTATCATGCTAGGATTAACAGGAAAAAGCTAAAAATTTCAGAATTGCACCGTGCAATGTGGAGATATTACTGTTTGTGCATTTACAATATTCATTGATTTTTGCCATTGAAAAACGTTTTTCATATACCAGAAATGTTTGAAGCTACTGACTGAATGAAAGGAGCTGGCATCTCACTCTCTTTGAATCTTCTTTATCATGCTAGGATTAGCAGGAAAAAGCAAAAAATTTCAGAATTGCACCTTGCAATGTGGAGATATTACTGTTTGTGCATTTACAATATTCATTGATTTTTGCCATTGAAAAACATGTTTTTCATATACCAGAAATGTTTGAAGCTACTGACTGAATGAAAGGAGCTGGCATCTCACTCTCTTTGAATCTTCTTTATCATGCTAGGATTAACAGGAAAAAGCAAAAAATTTCAGAATTGCACCTTGCAATGTGGAGATATTACTGTTTGTGCATTTACAATATTCATTGATTTTTGCCATTGAAAAATATGTTTTTCATATACCAGAAATGTTTGAAGCTACTGACTGAATGAAAGGAGCTGGCATCTCACTCTCTTTGAATCTTCTTTATCATGCTAGGATTAGCAGGAAAAAGCAAAAAATTTCAGAATTGCACCTTGCAATGCGGAGATATTACTGTTTGTGCATTTACAATATTCATTGATTTTTGCCATTGAAAAACATTTTCATATACCAGAAATGTTTGAAGCTACTGACTGAATGAAAGGAGCTGGCATCTCACTCTCTTTGAATCTTCTTTATCATGCTAGGATTAACAGGAAAAAGCAAAAAATTTCAGAATTGCACCTTGCAATGTGGAGATATTACTGTTTGTGCATTTACAATATTCATTGATTTTTGCCATTGAAAAACATGTTTTTCATATACCAGAAATGTTTGAAGCTACTGACTGAATGAAAGGAGCTGGCATCTCACTCTCTTTGAATCTTCTTTATCATGCTAGGATTAACAGGAAAAAGCTAAAAATTTCAGAATTGCACCGTGCAATGTGGAGATATTACTGTTTGTGCATTTACAATATTCATTGATTTTTGCCATTGAAAAACGTTTTTCATATACCAGAAATGTTTGAAGCTACTGACTGAATGAAAGGAGCTGGCATCTCACTCTCTTTGAATCTTCTTTATCATGCTAGGATTAGCAGGAAAAAGCAAAAAATTTCAGAATTGCACCTTGCAATGTGGAGATATTACTGTTTGTGCATTTACAATATTCATTGATTTTTGCCATTGAAAAACATGTTTTTCATATACCAGAAATGTTTGAAGCTACTGACTGAATGAAAGGAGCTGGCATCTCACTCTCTTTGAATCTTCTTTATCATGCTAGGATTAACAGGAAAAAGCTAAAAATTTCAGAATTGCACCGTGCAATGTGGAGATATTACTGTTTGTGCATTTACAATATTCATTGATTTTTGCCATTGAAAAACGTTTTTCATATACCAGAAATGTTTGAAGCTACTGACTGAATGAAAGGAGCTGGCATCTCACTCTCTTTGAATCTTCTTTATCATGCTAGGATTAGCAGGAAAAAGCAAAAAATTTCAGAATTGCACCTTGCAATGCGGAGATATTACTGTTTGTGCATTTACAATATTCATTGATTTTTGCCATTGAAAAACATGTTTTTCATATACCAGAAATGTTTGAAGCTACTGACTGAATGAAAGGAGCTGGCATCTCACTCTCTTTGAATCTTCTTTATCATGCTAGGATTAACAGGAAAAAGCAAAAAATTTCAGAATTGCACCTTGCAATGTGGAGATATTACTGTTTGTGCATTTACAATATTCATTGATTTTTGCCATTGAAAAACGTTTTTCATATACCAGAAATGTTTGAAGCTACTGACTGAATGAAAGGAGCTGGCATCTCACTCTCTTTGAATCTTCTTTATCATGCTAGGATTAACAGGAAAAAGCTAAAAATTTCAGAATTGCACCGTGCAATGTGGAGATATTACTGTTTGTGCATTTACAATATTCATTGATTTTTGCCATTGAAAAACATGTTTTTCATATACCAGAAATGTTTGAAGCTACTGACTGAATGAAAGGAGCTGGCATCTCACTCTCTTTGAATCTTCTTTATCATGCTAGGATTAGCAGGAAAAAGCAAAAAATTTCAGAATTGCACCTTGCAATGTGGAGATATTACTGTTTGTGCATTTACAATATTCATTGATTTTTGCCATTGAAAAACATGTTTTTCATATACCAGAAATGTTTGAAGCTACTGACTGAATGAAAGGAGCTGGCATCTCACTCTCTTTGAATCTTCTTTATCATGCTAGGATTAACAGGAAAAAGCTAAAAATTTCAGAATTGCACCGTGCAATGTGGAGATATTACTGTTTGTGCATTTACAATATTCATTGATTTTTGCCATTGAAAAACGTTTTTCATATACCAGAAATGTTTGAAGCTACTGACTGAATGAAAGGAGCTGGCATCTCACTCTCTTTGAATCTTCTTTATCATGCTAGGATTAGCAGGAAAAAGCAAAAAATTTCAGAATTGCACCTTGCAATGTGGAGATATTACTGTTTGTGCATTTACAATATTCATTGATTTTTGCCATTGAAAAACATGTTTTTCATATACCAGAAATGTTTGAAGCTACTGACTGAATGAAAGGAGCTGGCATCTCACTCTCTTTGAATCTTCTTTATCATGCTAGGATTAACAGGAAAAAGCAAAAAATTTCAGAATTGCACCTTGCAATGTGGAGATATTACTGTTTGTGCATTTACAATATTCATTGATTTTTGCCATTGAAAAATATGTTTTTCATATACCAGAAATGTTTGAAGCTACTGACTGAATGAAAGGAGCTGGCATCTCACTCTCTTTGAATCTTCTTTATCATGCTAGGATTAGCAGGAAAAAGCAAAAAATTTCAGAATTGCACCTTGCAATGCGGAGATATTACTGTTTGTGCATTTACAATATTCATTGATTTTTGCCATTGAAAAACATTTTCATATACCAGAAATGTTTGAAGCTACTGACTGAATGAAAGGAGCTGGCATCTCACTCTCTTTGAATCTTCTTTATCATGCTAGGATTAACAGGAAAAAGCAAAAAATTTCAGAATTGCACCTTGCAATGTGGAGATATTACTGTTTGTGCATTTACAATATTCATTGATTTTTGCCATTGAAAAACATGTTTTTCATATACCAGAAATGTTTGAAGCTACTGACTGAATGAAAGGAGCTGGCATCTCACTCTCTTTGAATCTTCTTTATCATGCTAGGATTAACAGGAAAAAGCTAAAAATTTCAGAATTGCACCGTGCAATGTGGAGATATTACTGTTTGTGCATTTACAATATTCATTGATTTTTGCCATTGAAAAACATGTTTTTCATATACCAGAAATGTTTGAAGCTACTGACTGAATGAAAGGAGCTGGCATCTCACTCTCTTTGAATCTTCTTTATCATGCTAGGATTAGCAGGAAAAAGCAAAAAATTTCAGAATTGCACCTTGCAATGTGGAGATATTACTGTTTGTGCATTTACAATATTCATTGATTTTTGCCATTGAAAAACATGTTTTTCATATACCAGAAATGTTTGAAGCTACTGACTGAATGAAAGGAGCTGGCATCTCACTCTCTTTGAATCTTCTTTATCATGCTAGGATTAACAGGAAAAAGCTAAAAATTTCAGAATTGCACCGTGCAATGTGGAGATATTACTGTTTGTGCATTTACAATATTCATTGATTTTTGCCATTGAAAAACGTTTTTCATATACCAGAAATGTTTGAAGCTACTGACTGAATGAAAGGAGCTGGCATCTCACTCTCTTTGAATCTTCTTTATCATGCTAGGATTAGCAGGAAAAAGCAAAAAAATTCAGAATTGCACCTTGCAATGTGGAGATATTACTGTTTGTGCATTTACAATATTCATTGATTTTTGCCATTGAAAAACATGTTTTTCATATACCAGAAATGTTTGAAGCTACTGACTGAATGAAAGGAGCTGGCATCTCACTCTCTTTGAATCTTCTTTATCATGCTAGGATTAACAGGAAAAAGCTAAAAATTTCAGAATTGCACCGTGCAATGTGGAGATATTACTGTTTGTGCATTTACAATATTCATTGATTTTTGCCATTGAAAAACGTTTTTCATATACCAGAAATGTTTGAAGCTACTGACTGAATGAAAGGAGCTGGCATCTCACTCTCTTTGAATCTTCTTTATCATGCTAGGATTAGCAGGAAAAAGCAAAAAATTTCAGAATTGCACCTTGCAATGCGGAGATATTACTGTTTGTGCATTTACAATATTCATTGATTTTTGCCATTGAAAAACATGTTTTTCATATACCAGAAATGTTTGTAGCTACTGATTGAATGAAAGGAGCTGGCATCTCACTCTCTTTGAATCTTCTTTATCATGCTAGGATTAGCAGGAAAAAGCAAAAAATTTCAGAATTGCACCTTGCAATGTGGAGATATTACTGTTTGTGCATTTACAATATTCATTGATTTTTGCCATTGAAAAACGTTTTTCATATACCAGAAATGTTTGAAGCTACTGACTGAATGAAAGGAGCTGGCATCTCACTCTCTTTGAATCTTCTTTATCATGCTAGGATTAACAGGAAAAAGCTAAAAATTTCAGAATTGCACCGTGCAATGTGGAGATATTACTGTTTGTGCTTTTACAATATTCATTGATTTTTGCCATTGAAAAACATGTTTTTCATATACCAGAAATGTTTGAAGCTACTGACTGAATGAAAGGAGCTGGCATCTCACTCTCTTTGAATCTTCTTTATCATGCTAGGATTAGCAGGAAAAAGCAAAAAATTTCAGAATTGCACCTTGCAATGCGGAGATATTACTGTTTGTGCATTTACAATATTCATTGATTTTTGCCATTGAAAAACATGTTTTTCATATACCAGAAATGTTTGAAGCTACTGACTGAATGAAAGGAGCTGGCATCTCACTCTCTTTGAATCTTCTTTATCATGCTAGGATTAACAGGAAAAAGCAAAAAATTTCAGAATTGCACCTTGCAATGTGGAGATATTACTGTTTGTGCATTTACAATATTCATTGATTTTTGCCATTGAAAAACGTTTTTCATATACCAGAAATGTTTGAAGCTACTGACTGAATGAAAGGAGCTGGCATCTCACTCTCTTTGAATCTTCTTTATCATGCTAGGATTAACAGGAAAAAGCTAAAAATTTCAGAATTGCACCGTGCAATGTGGAGATATTACTGTTTGTGCATTTACAATATTCATTGATTTTTGCCATTGAAAAACATGTTTTTCATATACCAGAAATGTTTGAAGCTACTGACTGAATGAAAGGAGCTGGCATCTCACTCTCTTTGAATCTTCTTTATCATGCTAGGATTAGCAGGAAAAAGCAAAAAATTTCAGAATTGCACCTTGCAATGTGGAGATATTACTGTTTGTGCATTTACAATATTCATTGATTTTTGCCATTGAAAAACATGTTTTTCATATACCAGAAATGTTTGAAGCTACTGACTGAATGAAAGGAGCTGGCATCTCACTCTCTTTGAATCTTCTTTATCATGCTAGGATTAACAGGAAAAAGCTAAAAATTTCAGAATTGCACCGTGCAATGTGGAGATATTACTGTTTGTGCATTTACAATATTCATTGATTTTTGCCATTGAAAAACGTTTTTCATATACCAGAAATGTTTGAAGCTACTGACTGAATGAAAGGAGCTGGCATCTCACTCTCTTTGAATCTTCTTTATCATGCTAGGATTAGCAGGAAAAAGCAAAAAATTTCAGAATTGCACCTTGCAATGTGGAGATATTACTGTTTGTGCATTTACAATATTCATTGATTTTTGCCATTGAAAAACATGTTTTTCATATACCAGAAATGTTTGAAGCTACTGACTGAATGAAAGGAGCTGGCATCTCACTCTCTTTGAATCTTCTTTATCATGCTAGGATTAACAGGAAAAAGCAAAAAATTTCAGAATTGCACCTTGCAATGTGGAGATATTACTGTTTGTGCATTTACAATATTCATTGATTTTTGCCATTGAAAAATATGTTTTTCATATACCAGAAATGTTTGAAGCTACTGACTGAATGAAAGGAGCTGGCATCTCACTCTCTTTGAATCTTCTTTATCATGCTAGGATTAGCAGGAAAAAGCAAAAAATTTCAGAATTGCACCTTGCAATGCGGAGATATTACTGTTTGTGCATTTACAATATTCATTGATTTTTGCCATTGAAAAACATTTTCATATACCAGAAATGTTTGAAGCTACTGACTGAATGAAAGGAGCTGGCATCTCACTCTCTTTGAATCTTCTTTATCATGCTAGGATTAACAGGAAAAAGCAAAAAATTTCAGAATTGCACCTTGCAATGTGGAGATATTACTGTTTGTGCATTTACAATATTCATTGATTTTTGCCATTGAAAAACATGTTTTTCATATACCAGAAATGTTTGAAGCTACTGACTGAATGAAAGGAGCTGGCATCTCACTCTCTTTGAATCTTCTTTATCATGCTAGGATTAACAGGAAAAAGCTAAAAATTTCAGAATTGCACCGTGCAATGTGGAGATATTACTGTTTGTGCATTTACAATATTCATTGATTTTTGCCATTGAAAAACGTTTTTCATATACCAGAAATGTTTGAAGCTACTGACTGAATGAAAGGAGCTGGCATCTCACTCTCTTTGAATCTTCTTTATCATGCTAGGATTAGCAGGAAAAAGCAAAAAATTTCAGAATTGCACCTTGCAATGTGGAGATATTACTGTTTGTGCATTTACAATATTCATTGATTTTTGCCATTGAAAAACATGTTTTTCATATACCAGAAATGTTTGAAGCTACTGACTGAATGAAAGGAGCTGGCATCTCACTCTCTTTGAATCTTCTTTATCATGCTAGGATTAACAGGAAAAAGCTAAAAATTTCAGAATTGCACCGTGCAATGTGGAGATATTACTGTTTGTGCATTTACAATATTCATTGATTTTTGCCATTGAAAAACGTTTTTCATATACCAGAAATGTTTGAAGCTACTGACTGAATGAAAGGAGCTGGCATCTCACTCTCTTTGAATCTTCTTTATCATGCTAGGATTAGCAGGAAAAAGCAAAAAATTTCAGAATTGCACCTTGCAATGCGGAGATATTACTGTTTGTGCATTTACAATATTCATTGATTTTTGCCATTGAAAAACATGTTTTTCATATACCAGAAATGTTTGAAGCTACTGACTGAATGAAAGGAGCTGGCATCTCACTCTCTTTGAATCTTCTTTATCATGCTAGGATTAACAGGAAAAAGCAAAAAATTTCAGAATTGCACCTTGCAATGTGGAGATATTACTGTTTGTGCATTTACAATATTCATTGATTTTTGCCATTGAAAAACGTTTTTCATATACCAGAAATGTTTGAAGCTACTGACTGAATGAAAGGAGCTGGCATCTCACTCTCTTTGAATCTTCTTTATCATGCTAGGATTAACAGGAAAAAGCTAAAAATTTCAGAATTGCACCGTGCAATGTGGAGATATTACTGTTTGTGCATTTACAATATTCATTGATTTTTGCCATTGAAAAACATGTTTTTCATATACCAGAAATGTTTGAAGCTACTGACTGAATGAAAGGAGCTGGCATCTCACTCTCTTTGAATCTTCTTTATCATGCTAGGATTAGCAGGAAAAAGCAAAAAATTTCAGAATTGCACCTTGCAATGTGGAGATATTACTGTTTGTGCATTTACAATATTCATTGATTTTTGCCATTGAAAAACATGTTTTTCATATACCAGAAATGTTTGAAGCTACTGACTGAATGAAAGGAGCTGGCATCTCACTCTCTTTGAATCTTCTTTATCATGCTAGGATTAACAGGAAAAAGCTAAAAATTTCAGAATTGCACCGTGCAATGTGGAGATATTACTGTTTGTGCATTTACAATATTCATTGATTTTTGCCATTGAAAAACGTTTTTCATATACCAGAAATGTTTGAAGCTACTGACTGAATGAAAGGAGCTGGCATCTCACTCTCTTTGAATCTTCTTTATCATGCTAGGATTAGCAGGAAAAAGCAAAAAATTTCAGAATTGCACCTTGCAATGTGGAGATATTACTGTTTGTGCATTTACAATATTCATTGATTTTTGCCATTGAAAAACATGTTTTTCATATACCAGAAATGTTTGAAGCTACTGACTGAATGAAAGGAGCTGGCATCTCACTCTCTTTGAATCTTCTTTATCATGCTAGGATTAACAGGAAAAAGCAAAAAATTTCAGAATTGCACCTTGCAATGTGGAGATATTACTGTTTGTGCATTTACAATATTCATTGATTTTTGCCATTGAAAAATATGTTTTTCATATACCAGAAATGTTTGAAGCTACTGACTGAATGAAAGGAGCTGGCATCTCACTCTCTTTGAATCTTCTTTATCATGCTAGGATTAGCAGGAAAAAGCAAAAAATTTCAGAATTGCACCTTGCAATGCGGAGATATTACTGTTTGTGCATTTACAATATTCATTGATTTTTGCCATTGAAAAACATGTTTTTCATATACCAGAAATGTTTGAAGCTACTGACTGAATGAAAGGAGCTGGCATCTCACTCTCTTTGAATCTTCATCATGCTAGGATTAACAGGAAAAAGCAAAAAATTTCAGAATTGCACCTTGCAATGTGGAGATATTACTGTTTGTGCATTTACAATATTCATTGATTTTTGCCATTGAAAAACATGTTTTTCATATACCAGAAATGTTTGAAGCTACTGACTGAATGAAAGGAGCTGGCATCTTACTCTCTTTGAATCTTCTTTATCATGCTAGGATTAACAGGAAAAAGCTAAAAATTTCAGAATTGCACCGTGCAATGTGGAGATATTACTGTTTGTGCATTTACAATATTCATTGATTTTTGCCATTGAAAAACATGTTTTTCATATACCAGAAATGTTTGAAGCTACTGACTGAATGAAAGGAGCTGGCATCTCACTCTCTTTGAATCTTCTTTATCATGCTAGGATTAGCAGGAAAAAGCAAAAAATTTCAGAATTGCACCTTGCAATGTGGAGATATTACTGTTTGTGCATTTACAATATTCATTGATTTTTGCCATTGAAAAACATGTTTTTCATATACCAGAAATGTTTGAAGCTACTGACTGAATGAAAGGAGCTGGCATCTCACTCTCTTTGAATCTTCTTTATCATGCTAGGATTAACAGGAAAAAGCTAAAAATTTCAGAATTGCACCGTGCAATGTGGAGATATTACTGTTTGTGCATTTACAATATTCATTGATTTTTGCCATTGAAAAACGTTTTTCATATACCAGAAATGTTTGAAGCTACTGACTGAATGAAAGGAGCTGGCATCTCACTCTCTTTGAATCTTCTTTATCATGCTAGGATTAGCAGGAAAAAGCAAAAAAATTCAGAATTGCACCTTGCAATGTGGAGATATTACTGTTTGTGCATTTACAATATTCATTGATTTTTGCCATTGAAAAACATGTTTTTCATATACCAGAAATGTTTGAAGCTACTGACTGAATGAAAGGAGCTGGCATCTCACTCTCTTTGAATCTTCTTTATCATGCTAGGATTAACAGGAAAAAGCTAAAAATTTCAGAATTGCACCGTGCAATGTGGAGATATTACTGTTTGTGCATTTACAATATTCATTGATTTTTGCCATTGAAAAACGTTTTTCATATACCAGAAATGTTTGAAGCTACTGACTGAATGAAAGGAGCTGGCATCTCACTCTCTTTGAATCTTCTTTATCATGCTAGGATTAGCAGGAAAAAGCAAAAAATTTCAGAATTGCACCTTGCAATGTGGAGATATTACTGTTTGTGCATTTACAATATTCATTGATTTTTGCCATTGAAAAACATGTTTTTCATATACCAGAAATGTTTGAAGCTACTGACTGAATGAAAGGAGCTGGCATCTCACTCTCTTTGAATCTTCTTTATCATGCTAGGATTAGCAGGAAAAAGCAAAAAATTTCAGAATTGCACCTTGCAATGTGGAGATATTACTGTTTGTGCATTTACAATATTCATTGATTTTTGCCATTGAAAAACATGTTTTTCATATACCAGAAATGTTTGAAGCTACTGACTGAATGAAAGGAGCTGGCATCTCACTCTCTTTGAATCTTCTTTATCATGCTAGGATTAACAGGAAAAAGCTAAAAATTTCAGAATTGCACCGTGCAATGTGGAGATATTACTGTTTGTGCTTTTACAATATTCATTGATTTTTGCCATTGAAAAACATGTTTTTCATATACCAGAAATGTTTGAAGCTACTGACTGAATGAAAGGAGCTGGCATCTCACTCTCTTTGAATCTTCTTTATCATGCTAGGATTAGCAGGAAAAAGCAAAAAATTTCAGAATTGCACCTTGCAATGCGGAGATATTACTGTTTGTGCATTTACAATATTCATTGATTTTTGCCATTGAAAAATATGTTTTTCATATACCAGAAATGTTTGAAGCTACTGACTGAATGAAAGGAGCTGGCATCTCACTCTCTTTGAATCTTCTTTATCATGCTAGGATTAACAGGAAAAAGCTAAAAATTTCAGAATTGCACCGTGCAATGTGGAGATATTACTGTTTGTGCATTTACAATATTCATTGATTTTTGCCATTGAAAAACATGTTTTTCATATACCAGAAATGTTTGAAGCTACTGACTGAATGAAAGGAGCTGGCATCTCACTCTCTTTGAATCTTCTTTATCATGCTAGGATTAGCAGGAAAAAGCAAAAAATTTCAGAATTGCACCTTGCAATGTGGAGATATTACTGTTTGTGCATTTACAATATTCATTGATTTTTGCCATTGAAAAACATGTTTTTCATATACCAGAAATGTTTGAAGCTACTGACTGAATGAAAGGAGCTGGCATCTCACTCTCTTTGAATCTTCTTTATCATGCTAGGATTAGTAGGAAAAAGCTAAAAATTTCAGAATTGCACCGTGCAATGTGGAGATATTACTGTTTGTGCATTTACAATATTCATTGATTTTTGCCATTGAAAAACATGTTTTTCATATACCAGAAATGTTTGAAGCTACTGACTGAATGAAAGGAGCTGGCATCTCACTCTCTTTGAATCTTTATCATGCTAGGATTAGCAGGAAAAAGCAAAAAATTTCAGAATTGCACCTTGCAATGTGGAGATATTACTGTTTGTGCATTTACAATATTCATTGATTTTTGCCATTGAAAAACATGTTTTTCATATACCAGAAATGTTTGAAGCTACTGACTGAATGAAAGGAGCTGGCATCTCACTCTCTTTGAATCTTCTTTATCATGCTAGGATTAACAGGAAAAAGCTAAAAATTTCAGAATTGCACCGTGCAATGTGGAGATATTACTGTTTGTGCATTTACAATATTCATTGATTTTTGCCATTGAAAAACGTTTTTCATATACCAGAAATGTTTGAAGCTACTGACTGAATGAAAGGAGCTGGCATCTCACTCTCTTTGAATCTTCTTTATCATGCTAGGATTAGCAGGAAAAAGCAAAAAAATTCAGAATTGCACCTTGCAATGTGGAGATATTACTGTTTGTGCATTTACAATATTCATTGATTTTTGCCATTGAAAAACATGTTTTTCATATACCAGAAATGTTTGAAGCTACTGACTGAATGAAAGGAGCTGGCATCTCACTCTCTTTGAATCTTCTTTATCATGCTAGGATTAACAGGAAAAAGCTAAAAATTTCAGAATTGCACCGTGCAATGTGGAGATATTACTGTTTGTGCATTTACAATATTCATTGATTTTTGCCATTGAAAAACGTTTTTCATATACCAGAAATGTTTGAAGCTACTGACTGAATGAAAGGAGCTGGCATCTCACTCTCTTTGAATCTTCTTTATCATGCTAGGATTAGCAGGAAAAAGCAAAAAATTTCAGAATTGCACCTTGCAATGTGGAGATATTACTGTTTGTGCATTTACAATATTCATTGATTTTTGCCATTGAAAAACATGTTTTTCATATACCAGAAATGTTTGAAGCTACTGACTGAATGAAAGGAGCTGGCATCTCACTCTCTTTGAATCTTCTTTATCATGCTAGGATTAGCAGGAAAAAGCAAAAAATTTCAGAATTGCACCTTGCAATGTGGAGATATTACTGTTTGTGCATTTACAATATTCATTGATTTTTGCCATTGAAAAACATGTTTTTCATATACCAGAAATGTTTGAAGCTACTGACTGAATGAAAGGAGCTGGCATCTCACTCTCTTTGAATCTTCTTTATCATGCTAGGATTAACAGGAAAAAGCTAAAAATTTCAGAATTGCACCGTGCAATGTGGAGATATTACTGTTTGTGCTTTTACAATATTCATTGATTTTTGCCATTGAAAAACATGTTTTTCATATACCAGAAATGTTTGAAGCTACTGACTGAATGAAAGGAGCTGGCATCTCACTCTCTTTGAATCTTCTTTATCATGCTAGGATTAGCAGGAAAAAGCAAAAAATTTCAGAATTGCACCTTGCAATGCGGAGATATTACTGTTTGTGCATTTACAATATTCATTGATTTTTGCCATTGAAAAATATGTTTTTCATATACCAGAAATGTTTGAAGCTACTGACTGAATGAAAGGAGCTGGCATCTCACTCTCTTTGAATCTTCTTTATCATGCTAGGATTAACAGGAAAAAGCTAAAAATTTCAGAATTGCACCGTGCAATGTGGAGATATTACTGTTTGTGCATTTACAATATTCATTGATTTTTGCCATTGAAAAACATGTTTTTCATATACCAGAAATGTTTGAAGCTACTGACTGAATGAAAGGAGCTGGCATCTCACTCTCTTTGAATCTTCTTTATCATGCTAGGATTAGCAGGAAAAAGCAAAAAATTTCAGAATTGCACCTTGCAATGTGGAGATATTACTGTTTGTGCATTTACAATATTCATTGATTTTTGCCATTGAAAAACATGTTTTTCATATACCAGAAATGTTTGAAGCTACTGACTGAATGAAAGGAGCTGGCATCTCACTCTCTTTGAATCTTCTTTATCATGCTAGGATTAGTAGGAAAAAGCTAAAAATTTCAGAATTGCACCGTGCAATGTGGAGATATTACTGTTTGTGCATTTACAATATTCATTGATTTTTGCCATTGAAAAACGTTTTTCATATACCAGAAATGTTTGAAGCTACTGACTGAATGAAAGGAGCTGGCATCTCACTCTCTTTGAATCTTCTTTATCATGCTAGGATTAGCAGGAAAAAGCAAAAAATTTCAGAATTGCACCTTGCAATGCGGAGATATTACTGTTTGTGCATTTACAATATTCATTGATTTTTGCCATTGAAAAACATGTTTTTCATATACCAGAAATGTTTGAAGCTACTGATTGAATGAAAGGAGCTGGCATCTCACTCTCTTTGAATCTTCTTTATCATGCTAGGATTAACAGGAAAAAGCTAAAAATTTCAGAATTGCACCTTGCAATGTGGAGATATTACTGTTTGTGCATTTACAATATTCATTGATTTTTGCCATTGAAAAACATGTTTTTCATATACCAGAAATGTTTGAAGCTACTGACTGAATGAAAGGAGCTGGCATCTCACTCTCTTTGAATCTTCTTTATCATGCTAGGATTAACAGGAAAAAGCTAAAAATTTCAGAATTGCACCGTGCAATGTGGAGATATTACTGTTTGTGCATTTACAATATTCATTGATTTTTGCCATTGAAAAACATGTTTTTCATATACCAGAAATGTTTGAAGCTACTGACTGAATGAAAGGAGCTGGCATCTCACTCTCTTTGAATCTTCTTTATCATGCTAGGATTAACAGGAAAAAGCAAAAAATTTCAGAATTGCACCTTGCAATGTGGAGATATTACTGTTTGTGCATTTACAATATTCATTGATTTTTGCCATTGAAAAACGTTTTTCATATACCAGAA
This sequence comes from Phyllobates terribilis, assembly GCF_046119375.1. Taxonomy (NCBI): domain Eukaryota; kingdom Metazoa; phylum Chordata; class Amphibia; order Anura; family Dendrobatidae; genus Phyllobates; species Phyllobates terribilis. The sequence goes on from NW_027371313.1 coordinate 24,644, forward strand.
ATGTTTGAAGCTACTGACTGAATGAAAGGAGCTGGCATCTCACTCTCTTTGAATCTTCTTTATCATGCTAGGATTAACAGGAAAAAGCTAAAAATTTCAGAATTGCACCGTGCAATGTGGAGATATTACTGTTTGTGCATTTACAATATTCATTGATTTTTGCCATTGAAAAACATGTTTTTCATATACCAGAAATGTTTGAAGCTACTGACTGAATGAAAGGAGCTGGCATCTCACTCTCTTTGAATCTTCTTTATCATGCTAGGATTAGCAGGAAAAAGCAAAAAATTTCAGAATTGCACCTTGCAATGTGGAGATATTACTGTTTGTGCATTTACAATATTCATTGATTTTTGCCATTGAAAAACGTTTTTCATATACCAGAAATGTTTGAAGCTACTGACTGAATGAAAGGAGCTGGCATCTCACTCTCTTTGAATCTTCTTTATCATGCTAGGATTAACAGGAAAAAGCTAAAAATTTCAGAATTGCACCGTGCAATGTGGAGATATTACTGTTTGTGCTTTTACAATATTCATTGATTTTTGCCATTGAAAAACATGTTTTTCATATACCAGAAATGTTTGAAGCTACTGACTGAATGAAAGGAGCTGGCATCTCACTCTCTTTGAATCTTTATCATGCTAGGATTAGCAGGAAAAAGCAAAAAATTTCAGAATTGCACCTTGCAATGCGGAGATATTACTGTTTGTGCATTTACAATATTCATTGATTTTTGCCATTGAAAAACATGTTTTTCATATACCAGAAATGTTTGAAGCTACTGACTGAATGAAAGGAGCTGGCATCTCACTCTCTTTGAATCTTCTTTATCATGCTAGGATTAACAGGAAAAAGCAAAAAATTTCAGAATTGCACCTTGCAATGTGGAGATATTACTGTTTGTGCATTTACAATATTCATTGATTTTTGCCATTGAAAAACGTTTTTCATATACCAGAAATGTTTGAAGCTACTGACTGAATGAAAGGAGCTGGCATCTCACTCTCTTTGAATCTTCTTTATCATGCTAGGATTAACAGGAAAAAGCTAAAAATTTCAGAATTGCACCGTGCAATGTGGAGATATTACCGTTTGTGCATTTACAATATTCATTGATTTTTGCCATTGAAAAACATGTTTTTCATATACCAGAAATGTTTGAAGCTACTGACTGAATGAAAGGAGCTGGCATCTCACTCTCTTTGAATCTTCTTTATCATGCTAGGATTAGCAGGAAAAAGCAAAAAATTTCAGAATTGCACCTTGCAATGTGGAGATATTACTGTTTGTGCATTTACAATATTCATTGATTTTTGCCATTGAAAAACATGTTTTTCATATACCAGAAATGTTTGAAGCTACTGACTGAATGAAAGGAGCTGGCATCTCACTCTCTTTGAATCTTCTTTATCATGCTAGGATTAACAGGAAAAAGCTAAAAATTTCAGAATTGCACCGTGCAATGTGGAGATATTACTGTTTGTGCATTTACAATATTCATTGATTTTTGCCATTGAAAAACGTTTTTCATATACCAGAAATGTTTGAAGCTACTGACTGAATGAAAGGAGCTGGCATCTCACTCTCTTTGAATCTTCTTTATCATGCTAGGATTAGCAGGAAAAAGCAAAAAATTTCAGAATTGCACCTTGCAATGTGGAGATATTACTGTTTGTGCATTTACAATATTCATTGATTTTTGCCATTGAAAAACATGTTTTTCATATACCAGAAATGTTTGAAGCTACTGACTGAATGAAAGGAGCTGGCATCTCACTCTCTTTGAATCTTCTTTATCATGCTAGGATTAACAGGAAAAAGCAAAAAATTTCAGAATTGCACCTTGCAATGTGGAGATATTACTGTTTGTGCATTTACAATATTCATTGATTTTTGCCATTGAAAAATATGTTTTTCATATACCAGAAATGTTTGAAGCTACTGACTGAATGAAAGGAGCTGGCATCTCACTCTCTTTGAATCTTCTTTATCATGCTAGGATTAGCAGGAAAAAGCAAAAAATTTCAGAATTGCACCTTGCAATGCGGAGATATTACTGTTTGTGCATTTACAATATTCATTGATTTTTGCCATTGAAAAACATGTTTTTCATATACCAGAAATGTTTGAAGCTACTGACTGAATGAAAGGAGCTGGCATCTCACTCTCTTTGAATCTTCATCATGCTAGGATTAACAGGAAAAAGCAAAAAATTTCAGAATTGCACCTTGCAATGTGGAGATATTACTGTTTGTGCATTTACAATATTCATTGATTTTTGCCATTGAAAAACATGTTTTTCATATACCAGAAATGTTTGAAGCTACTGACTGAATGAAAGGAGCTGGCATCTTACTCTCTTTGAATCTTCTTTATCATGCTAGGATTAACAGGAAAAAGCTAAAAATTTCAGAATTGCACCGTGCAATGTGGAGATATTACTGTTTGTGCATTTACAATATTCATTGATTTTTGCCATTGAAAAACATGTTTTTCATATACCAGAAATGTTTGAAGCTACTGACTGAATGAAAGGAGCTGGCATCTCACTCTCTTTGAATCTTCTTTATCATGCTAGGATTAGCAGGAAAAAGCAAAAAATTTCAGAATTGCACCTTGCAATGTGGAGATATTACTGTTTGTGCATTTACAATATTCATTGATTTTTGCCATTGAAAAACATGTTTTTCATATACCAGAAATGTTTGAAGCTACTGACTGAATGAAAGGAGCTGGCATCTCACTCTCTTTGAATCTTCTTTATCATGCTAGGATTAACAGGAAAAAGCTAAAAATTTCAGAATTGCACCGTGCAATGTGGAGATATTACTGTTTGTGCATTTACAATATTCATTGATTTTTGCCATTGAAAAACGTTTTTCATATACCAGAAATGTTTGAAGCTACTGACTGAATGAAAGGAGCTGGCATCTCACTCTCTTTGAATCTTCTTTATCATGCTAGGATTAGCAGGAAAAAGCAAAAAAATTCAGAATTGCACCTTGCAATGTGGAGATATTACTGTTTGTGCATTTACAATATTCATTGATTTTTGCCATTGAAAAACATGTTTTTCATATACCAGAAATGTTTGAAGCTACTGACTGAATGAAAGGAGCTGGCATCTCACTCTCTTTGAATCTTCTTTATCATGCTAGGATTAACAGGAAAAAGCTAAAAATTTCAGAATTGCACCGTGCAATGTGGAGATATTACTGTTTGTGCATTTACAATATTCATTGATTTTTGCCATTGAAAAACGTTTTTCATATACCAGAAATGTTTGAAGCTACTGACTGAATGAAAGGAGCTGGCATCTCACTCTCTTTGAATCTTTATCATGCTAGGATTAGCAGGAAAAAGCAAAAAATTTCAGAATTGCACCTTGCAATGTGGAGATATTACTGTTTGTGCATTTACAATATTCATTGATTTTTGCCATTGAAAAACATGTTTTTCATATACCAGAAATGTTTGAAGCTACTGACTGAATGAAAGGAGCTGGCATCTCACTCTCTTTGAATCTTCTTTATCATGCTAGGATTAGCAGGAAAAAGCAAAAAATTTCAGAATTGCACCTTGCAATGTGGAGATATTACTGTTTGTGCATTTACAATATTCATTGATTTTTGCCATTGAAAAACATGTTTTTCATATACCAGAAATGTTTGAAGCTACTGACTGAATGAAAGGAGCTGGCATCTCACTCTCTTTGAATCTTCTTTATCATGCTAGGATTAACAGGAAAAAGCTAAAAATTTCAGAATTGCACCGTGCAATGTGGAGATATTACTGTTTGTGCTTTTACAATATTCATTGATTTTTGCCATTGAAAAACATGTTTTTCATATACCAGAAATGTTTGAAGCTACTGACTGAATGAAAGGAGCTGGCATCTCACTCTCTTTGAATCTTCTTTATCATGCTAGGATTAGCAGGAAAAAGCAAAAAATTTCAGAATTGCACCTTGCAATGCGGAGATATTACTGTTTGTGCATTTACAATATTCATTGATTTTTGCCATTGAAAAATATGTTTTTC
>NW_027371314.1:0-28665 GCF_046119375.1 Phyllobates terribilis
TGGTGATTGTGACTACACACTGAGGAGCAGTGATCACACATGGTGATTGTGACTACACACTGAGGAGCAGTGATCACACATGGTGATTGTTACTACACACTGAGGAGCAGTGATCACACACCGATTGTGACTACACACTGAGGAGCAGTGATCACAAACTGATTGTGACTACACACTGAGGAGCAGTGATCACACATGGTGATTGTGACTACACACTGAGGAGGAGTGATCACTCACTGATTGTGACTACACACTGAGGAGCAGTGATAACACATGGTGATTGTGACTACACACTGAGGAGCAGTGATCACACATGGTGATTGTGACTACACACTGAGGAGCAGTGATCACACATGGTGATTGTTACTACACACTGAGGAGCAGTGATCACACACCGATTGTGACTACACACTGAGGAGCAGTGATCACAAACTGATTGTGACTACACACTGAGGAGCAGTGATCACACATGGTGATTGTGACTACACACTGAGGAGGAGTGATCACTCACTGATTGTGACTACACACTGAGGAGCAGTGATAACACATGGTGATTGTGACTACACACTGAGGAGCAGTGATCACACATGGTGATTGTGACTACACACTGAGGAGCAGTGATCACACATGGTGATTGTTACTACACACTGAGGAGCAGTGATCACACACCGATTGTGACTACACACTGAGGAGCAGTGATCACAAACTGATTGTGACTACACACTGAGGAGCAGTGATCACACACTGATTGTGACTACACACTGAGGAGCAGTGATCACACACTGATTGTGACTACACACTGAGGAGCAGTGATCACACATGTGATTGTGACTACACACTGAGGAGCAGTGATCACACATGGTGATTGTGACTACACACTGAGGAGCAGTGATCACACACTGATTGTGACTACACACTGAGGAGCAGTGATCACACATGGTGATTGTGACTACACACTGAGGAGCAGTGATCACACATGGTGATTGTGACTACACACTGAGGAGCAGTGATCACACACTGATTGTGACTACACACTGAGGAGTAGTGATCACACATGTGATTGTGACTACACACTGAGGAGCAGTGATCACACATGGTGATTGTGACTACACACTGAGGAGCAGTGATCACACATGGTGATTGTGACTACACACTGAGGAGCAGTGATCACACACTGATTGTGACTACACACTGAGGAGTAGTGATCACACATGGTGATTGTGACTACACACTGAGGAGCAGTGATCACACATGGTGATTGTGACTACACACTGAGGAGCAGTGATCACACACTGGTGATTGTGACTACACACTGAGGAGCAGTGATCACACACTGATTGTGACTACACACTGAGGAGCAGTGATCACACACTGGTGATTGTGACTACACACTGAGGAGCAGTGATCACACACTGATTGTGACTACACACTGAGGAGCAGTGATCACACACTGATTGTGACTACACACTGAGGAGCAGTGATCACACATGGTGATTGTGACTACACACTGAGGAGCAGTGATCACACATGGTGATTGTGACTACACACTGAGGAGCAGTGATCACACACTGATTGTGACTACACACTGAGGAGCAGTGATCACACACTGATTGTGACTACACACTGAGGAGCAGTGATCACACAAGGTGATTGTGACTACACACTGAGGAGCAGTGATCACACATGGTGATTGCGACTACACACTGAGGAGCAGTGATCACACACTGCTTGTGACTACACACTGAGGAGCAGTGATCACACATGGTGATTGCGACTACACACTGAGGAGCAGTGATCACACATGGTGATTGTGACTACACACTGAGGAGCAGTGATCACACACTGATTGTGACTACACACTGAGGAGCAGTGATCACACACTGATTGTGACTACACACTGAGGAGCAGTGATGACACATGGTGATTGTGACTACACACTGAGGAGCAGTGATCACACATGGTGATTGTGACTACACACTGAGGAGCAGTGATCACACACTGATTGTGACTATACACTGAGGAGCAGTGATCGCACACTGATTGTGACTACACACTGAGGAGCAATGATCACACACTGATTGTGACTACACACTGAGGAGCAGTGATCACACATGGTGATTGGGACTATACACTGAGGAGCAGTGATCACACACTGATTGTGACTACACACTGAGGAGCAGTGATCACACACTGATTGTGACTACACACTGAGGAGCAGTGATCACACATGGTGATTGTGACTACACACTGAGGAGCAGTGATCACACACTGATTGTGACTACACACTGAGGAGCAGTGATCACACACTGATTGTGACTACACACTGAGGAGCAGTGATCACACATGGTGATTGTGACTACACACTGAGGAGCAGTGATCACACATGGTGATTGTGACTACACACTGAGGAGCAGTGATCACACACTGATTGTGACTATACACTGAAGGAGCAGTGATCACACACTGATTGTGACTACACACTGAGGAGCAGTGATCACACACTGATTGTGACTACACACTGAGGAGGAGTGATCACACACTGATTGTGACTACACACTGAGGAGCAGTGATCACACACTGATTGTGACTACACACTGAGGAGCAGTGATCACACATGGTGATTGTGACTACACACTGAGGAGCAATGATCACACACTGATTGTGACTACACACTGAGGAGCAGTGATCATACACTGATTGTGACTACACGCTGAGGAGCAGTGATCACACATGGTGATTGTGACTACACACTGAGGAGCAGTGATCACACATGGTGATTGTGACTACACACTGAGGAGCAGTGATCACACACTGATTGTGACTACACACTGAGGAGTAGTGATCACACATGGTGATTGTGACTACACACTGAGGAGCAGTGATCACACATGGTGATTGTGACTACACACTGAGGAGTAGTGATCACACATGGTGATTGTGACTACACACTGAGGAGTAGTGATCACACATGGTGATTGTGACTGCACACTGAGGAGCAGTGATCACACATGGTGATTGTGACTACACACTGAGGAGCAGTGATCACACACTGATTGTGACTACACACTGAGGAGCAGTGATCACACATGGTGATTGTGACTACACACTGAGGAGCAGTGATCACACACTGATTGTGACTACACACTGAGGAGCAGTGATCACACACTGATTGTGACTACACACTGAGGAGCAGTGATCACACACTGATTGTGACTACACACTGAGGAGCAGTGATCACACATGGTGATTGTGACTACACACTGAGGAGCAGTGATCACACACTGATTGTGACTACACACTGAGAAGCAGTGATCACACACTGATTGTGACTACACACTGAGGAGCAGTGATCACACACTGATTGTGACTACACACTGAGGAGCAGTGATCACACATGGTGATTGTGACTACACACTGAGAAGCAGTGATCACACACTGATTGTGACTACACACTCAGAAGCAGTGATCACACACTGATTGTGACTACACACTGAGGAGCAGTGATCACACAGTGATTGTGACTACACACTGAGGAGCAGTGATCACACATGGTGATTGTGACTACACACTGAGGAGCAGTGATCACACACTGATTGTGACTACACACTCAGAAGCAGTGATCACACACTGATTGTGACTACACACTGAGGAGCAGTGATCACACATGGTGATTGTGACTACACACTGAGGAGCAGTGATCACACACTGATTGTGACTACACACTGAGGAGCAGTGATCACACATGGTGATTGTGATGTCCTGGGAGAATGGTCTTTTTTGTGAATCCCCCCCTTTTCGGGGCTGGTTCGGTAACTCTAGTAGGGCTGTGTAATGTGAGCCCGGCCGCCAGTGTCCCACCTGCTCAGAGATGAGGACTTGTGTCCTGTAGGTGCCTCCGGCTCCGCACACGATCCCCGGCGCTCAGGAGCGATGGACTCAGCTCTGCTGCTCATCTGTTTGCTGAATTCTGCCTGGATCAGAACAGGTGAGTGGATCCCGAGAGCAGCAGTAGTACTCTCATCATCCTCCCCAGGATTGTCACCCTGCTGATAACCGGCCTCTACACTCAACACCTGGACCTCAGCGTCTTCTCAACATTTTCTGTCCATGTAGGTTTTACCTCCTTGTGGACTCCAGGCCCCCAATCATCAGCCGAAGACCCCCAACACAGGTGAGAAGTAGATTTATAAGTCAGATATTTGGCACCTACATGCAGGTGTTACATGGGACTGCAGGTGACATCTACTACATTATCTGTACTCAGAGAGTCATCACTGTGTTATCTGTTGTGTTACATAGGACTGCAGGTGACATCTACTACATTATCTGTACTCAGAGCGTTATCACTGTTATCTGTGGTGTTACATGGGACTGCAGGTGACATCTACTACATTATCTGTACTCAGAGAGTTATCACTGTGTTATCTGTGGTGTTACATAGGACTGCAGGTGACATCTACTACATTATCTGTACTCAGAGCGTTATCACTGTTATCTGTGGTGTTACATGGGACTGCAGGTGACATCTACTACATTATCTGTACTCAGAGAGTTATCACTGTGTTATCTGTGGTGTTACATAGGACTGCAGGAGACATCTACTACATTATCTGTACTCAGAGAGTCATCACTGTGTTATCTGTTGTGTTACATAGGACTGCAGGTGACATCTACTACATTATCTGTACTCAGAGAGATATCACTGTGTTATCTGTGGTGTTACATAGGACTGCAGGTGACATCTACTACATTATCTGTACTCAGAGAGTGATCACTGTGTTATCTGTGGTGTTACATAGGACTGCAGGTGACATCTACTACATTATCTGTACTCAGAGAGTGATCACTGTGTTATCTGTGGTGTTACATAGGACTGCAGGTGACATCTACTACATTATCTGTACTCAGAGAGTTATCACTGTGTTATCTGTGGTGTTACATAGGACTGCAGATGACATCTACTACATTATCTGTACTCAGAGAGTTATCACTGTGTTATCTGTGGTGTTACATAGGACTGCAGGTGACATCTACTACATTATCTGTACTCAGAGAGTTATCACTGTGCTATCTGTGGTGTTACATAGGACTGCAGGTGACATCTACTACATTATCTGTACTCAGAGAGTTATCACTGTGTTATCTGTGGTGTTACATAGGACTGCAGGTGACATCTACTACATTATCTGTACTCAGAGCGTTATCACTGTTATCTGTGGTGTTACATGGGACTGCAGGTGACATCTACTACATTATCTGTACTCAGAGAGTTATCACTGTGTTATCTGTGGTGTTACATAGGACTGCAGGTGACATCTACTACATTATCTGTACTCAGAGAGTTATCACTGTGTTATCTGTGGTGTTACATAGGACTGCAGGTGACATCTACTACATTATCTGTACTCAGAGAGATATCACTGTGTTATCTGTGGTGTTACATAGGACTGCAGGCGACATCTACTGCATTATCTGTACTCAGAGAGTTATCACTGTGTTATCTGTGGTGTTACATGGGACTGCAGGTGACATCTACTACATTATCTGTACTCAGAGAGATATCACTGTGTTATCTGTGGTGTTACATAGGACTGCAGGTGACATCTACTACATTATCTGTACTCAGAGAGTTATCACTGTGTTATCTGTGGTGTTACATAGGACTGCAGGTGACATCTACTACATTATCTGTACTCAGAGAGTTATCACTGTGTTATCTGTGGTATTACATAGGACTGCAGGTGACATCTACTACATTATCTGTACTCAGAGAGTTATCACTGTGTTATCTGTGGTATTACATAGGACTGCAGGTGACATCCACTACATTATCTGTACTCAGAGAGATATCACTGTGTTATCTGTGGTGTTACATAGGACTGCAGGTGACATCTACTACATTATCTGTACTCAGAGAGATATCACTGTGTTATCTGTGGTGTTACATAGGACTGCAGGTGACATCTACTACATTATCTGTACTCAGAGAGTTATCACTGTGTTATCTGTGGTATTACATAGGACTGCAGGTGACATCTCCTACATTATCTGTACTCAGAGAGTTATCACTGTGTTATCTGTGGTGTTACATAGGACTGCAGAAGACATCTACTACATTATCTGTACTCAGAGAGTTATCACTGTGTTATCTGTGGTATTACATAGGACTGCAGGTGACATCTCCTACATTATCTGTACTCAGAGAGATATCACTGTGTTATCTGTGGTGTTACATAGGACTGCAGCTGACATCTACTACATTATCTGTACTCAGAGAGTTATCACTGTGTTATCTGTGGTGTTACATAGGACTGCAGGTGACATCTACTACATTATCTGTACTCAGAGAGTTATCACTGTGTTATCTGTGGTATTACATAGGACTGCAGGTGACATCTCCTACATTATCTGTACTCAGAGAGTTATCACTGTGTTATCTGTGGTGTTACATAGGACTGCAGATGACATCTACTACATTATCTGTACTCAGAGAGTGATCACTGTGTTATCTGTGGTGTTACATAGGACTGCAGGTGACATCTACTACATTATCTGTACTCAGAGAGTGATCACTGTGTTATCTGTGGTGTTACATAGGACTGCAGGTGACATCTACTACATTATCTGTACTCAGAGAGTTATCACTGTGTTATCTGTGGTGTTACATAGGACTGCAGGTGACATCTACTACATTATCTGTACTCAGAGAGTTATCACTGTGTTATCTGTGGTGTTACATAGGACTGCAGGTGACATCTACTACATTATCTGTACTCAGAGAGTTATCACTGTGTTATCTGTGGTGTTACATAGGACTGCAGGTGACATCTACTACATTATCTGTACTCAGAGAGTTATCACTGTGTTATCTGTGGTGTTACATAGGACTGCAGGTGACATCTACGACATTATCTGTACTCAGATAGTTATCACTGTGTTATCTGTGGTGTTACATAGGACTGCAGGTGACATCTACTACATTATCTGTACTCAGAGAGTTATCACTGTGTTATCTGTGGTGTTACATAGGACTGCAGGTTGCATCTACTACATTATCTGTACTCAGAGAGTTATCACTGTGTTATCTGTGGTGTTACATAGGACTGCAGGTGACATCTACGACATTATCTGTACTCAGATAGTTATCACTGTGTTATCTGTGGTGTTACATAGGACTGCAGGTGACATCTACTACATTATCTGTACTCAGAGAGTTATCACTGTGTTATCTGTGGTGTTACATAGGACTGCAGGTTGCATCTACTACATTATCTGTACTCAGAGAGTTATCACTGTGTTATCTGTGGTGTTACATAGGACTGCAGGTGACATCTACTACATTATCTGTACTCAGAGAGTTATCACTGTGTTATCTGTGGTGTTACATAGGACTGCAGGTGACATCTACTACATTATCTGTACTCAGAGAGTTATCACTGTGCTATCTGTGGTGTTACATAGGACTGCTGGTGACATCTACTGCATTATCTGTACTCAGAGAGTCATCACTGTGTTATCTGTGGTGTTACATAGGACTGCAGGTGACATCTACTACATTATCTGTACTCAGAGAGATATCACTGTGTTATCTGTGGTGTTACATAGGACTGCAGGTGACATCTACTACATTATCTGTACTCAGAGAGTTATCACTGTGTTATCTGTGGTGTTACATAGGACTGCAGGTGGCATCTACTACATTATCTGTACTCAGAGAGTTACCACTGTGTTATCTGTGGTGTTACATAGGACTGCAGGTGACATCTACTACATTATCTGTACTCAGAGAGTTATCACTGTGCTATCTGTGGTGTTACATAGGACTACAGGTGACATCTACTACATTATCTGTACTCAGAGAGATATCACTGTGTTATCTGTGGTGTTACATAGGACTGCAGGTGGCATCTACTACATTATCTGTACTCAGAGAGTTATCACTGTGCTATCTGTGGTGTTACATAGGACTACAGGTGACATCTACTACATTATCTGTACTCAGAGAGATATCACTGTGTTATCTGTGGTGTTACATAGGACTGCAGGTGACATCTACTACATTATCTGTACTCAGAGAGTTATCACTGTGTTATCTGTGGTGTTACATAGGACTGCAGGTGACATCTACTACATTATCTGTACTCAGAGAGTTATCACTGTGTTATCTGTGGTGTTACATAGGACTGCAGGTGACATCTACTACATTATCTGTACTCAGAGAGTTATTACTGTGTTATCTGTGGTGTTACATAGGACTGCAGGAGACATCTACTACATTATCTGTACTCAGAGAGTTATCACTGTGTTATCTGTGGTGTTACATAGGACTGCAGGTGACATCTACTACATTATCTGTACTCAGAGAGTTATCACTGTGTTATCTGTGGTGTTACATAGGACTGCAGGTGACATCTACTACATTATCTGTACTCAGAGAGTGATCACTGTGTTATCTGTGGTGTTACATAGGACTGCAGGTGACATCTACTACATTATCTGTACTCAGAGAGTTATTACTGTGTTATCTGTGGTGTTACATAGGACTGCAGGTGGCATCTACTACATTATCTGTACTCAGAGAGTTATCACTGTGTTATCTGTGGTGTTACATAGGACTGCAGGTGACATCTACTACATTATCTGTACTCAGAGAGATATCACTGTGTTATCTGTGGTGTTACATAGGACTGCAGGTGACATCTACTACATTATCTGTACTCAGAGAGTTACCACTGTGTTATCTGTGGTGTTACATAGGACTGCAGGTGGCATCTACTACATTATCTGTACTCAGAGAGTTATCACTGTGCTATCTGTGGTGTTACATAGGACTGCAGGTGACATCTACTACATTATCTGTACTCAGAGAGTTATCACTGTGTTATCTGTGGTGTTACATGGGACTGCAGGTGACATCTACTACATTATCTGTACTCAGAGAGATATCACTGTGTTATCTGTGGTGTTACATAGGACTGCAGGTGACATCTACTACATTATCTGTACTCAGAGAGTTATCACTGTGTTATCTGTGGTGTTACATAGGACTGCAGGTGACATCTACTACATTATCTGTACTCAGAGAGTTATCACTGTGTTATCTGTGGTGTTACATAGGACTGCAGGTGACATCTACTACATTATCTGTACTCAGAGAGTTATTACTGTGTTATCTGTGGTGTTACATAGGACTGCAGGTGACATCTACTACATTATCTGTACTCAGAGAGTTATTACTGTGTTATCTGTGGTGTTACATAGGACTGCAGGTGGCATCTACTACATTATCTGTACTCAGAGAGTTATCACTGTGTTATCTGTGGTGTTACATAGGACTGCAGGTGACATCTACTACATTATCTGTACTCAGAGAGTTATCACTGTGTTATCTGTGGTGTTACATAGGACTGCAGGTGACATCTACTATATTATCTGTACTCAGAGAGTTATCACTGTGTTATCTGTGGTGTTACATAGGACTGCAGAAGACATCTACTACATTATCTGTACTCAGAGAGTCATCACTGTGTTATCTGTTGTGTTACATAGGACTGCAGGTGTCATCTACTACATTATCTGTACTCAGAGAGTCATCACTGTGTTATCTGTTGTGTTACATAGGACTGCAGGTGACATCTACTACATTATCTGTACTCAGAGAGTTATCACTGTGTTATCTGTGGTGTTACATAGGACTGCAGGTGACATCTACTACATTATCTGTACTCAGAGAGTTATCACTGTGTTATCTGTGGTGTTACATAGGACTGCAGGTGACATCTACTACATTATCTGTACTCAGAGAGTTATCACTGTGCTATCTGTGGTGTTACATAGGACTGCAGGTGACATCTACTACATTATCTGTACTCAGAGAGATATCACTGTGTTATCTGTGGTGTTACATAGGACTGCAGGTGAGATCTACTACATTATCTGTACTCAGAGAGTTATCACTGTGTTATCTGTGGTGTTACATAGGACTGCAGGAGACATCTACTACATTATCTGTACTCAGAGAGTTATCACTGTGTTATCTGTGGTGTTACATAGGACTGCAGGTGACATCTACTACATTATCTGTACTCAGAGAGTTATCACTGTGTTATCTGTGGTGTTACATAGGACTGCGGGTGACATCTACTACATTATCTGTACTCAGAGAGTTATCACTGTGTTGTCTGTGTTACATGGGACTGCAGGTGACATTTACTACATTACCTGTATCACTGTTATCTGGGGTGTTACATAGGACTGCAGGTGACCACATTGTCCTGGCATGTAGTGGGCCGTTGTCACCACTGCACACGTCACTGGTTCGCCTTCATTCATGGTGTCGTGTGTCAGCTGTGATCACATTGTCAGGATGCTGAAGATTCATCCACGTGCCACCGCTCACCATCCTCCGCGTTACCGGCCTCCACCATGAGCGGACCTGAGGATCAGTATATGGGGCGCTCTGCCCATTCTGGGGTCGGTATATGGAGCGCTCTGCCCATTCTGGAGTCGGTATATGGAGCGCTCTGCCCATTCTGGAGTCGGTATATGGAGCGCTCTGCCCATTCTGGGGTCGGTATATGGAGCGCTCTGCCCATTCTGGGGTCGGTATATGGAGCGCTCTGCCCATTCTGGGGTCGGTATATGGAGCTCTCTGCCCATTCTGGAGTCGGTATATGGAGCGCTCTGCCCATTCTGGGGTCGGTATATGGAGCGCTCTGCCCATTCTGGGGTCGGTATATGGAGCGCTCTGCCCATTCTGGGGTCGGTATATGGAGCGCTCTGCCCATTTTGGAGTCGGTATATGGAGCGCTCTGCCCATTCTGGGGTCGGTATATAGAGCGCTCTGCCCATTCTGGGGTCGGTATATGGAGCGCTCTGCCCATTCTGGAGTCGGTATATAGAGCGCTCTGCCCATTCTGGAGTCGGTATATGGAGCTCTCTGCCCATTCTGGAGTCGGTATATGGAGCGCTCTGCCCATTCTGGAGTCGGTATATGGAGCGCTCTGCCCATTCTGGGGTCGGTATATGGAGCGCTCTGCCCATTCTGGGGTCGGTATATGGAGCTCTCTGCCCATTCTGGAGTCGGTATATAGAGCGCTCTGCCCATTCTGGGGTCGGTATATGGAGCGCTCTGCCCATTCTGGGGTCGGTATATGGGGCGCTCTACCCATTCTGGGGTCGGTATATGGAGCGCTCTGCCCATTCTGGGGTCGGTATATGGAGCGCTCTGCCCATTCTGGGGTCGGTATATGGAGCGCTCTGCCCATTCTGGGGTCGGTATATGGAGCGCTCTGCCCATTCTGGGGTCGGTATATGGAGCGCTCTGCTCATTCTGGAGTCGGTATATGGAGCGCTCTGCCCATTCTGGGGTCGGTATATGGGGCGCTCTGCCCATTCTGGGGTCGGTATATGGAGCGCTCTGCCCATTCTGGGGTCGGTATATGTAGCTCTCTGCCCATTCTGGAGTCGGTATATAGAGCGCTCTGCCCATTCTGGGGTCGGTATATGGAGCGCTCTGCCCATTCTGGGGTCGGTATATGGAGCGCTCTGCCCATTCTGGGGTCGGTATATGGAGCGCTCTGCCCATTCTGGGGTCGGTATATGGAGCGCTCTGCCCATTCTGGGGTCGGTATATGGAGCGCTCTGCCCATTCTGGGGTCGGTATATGGAGCGCTCTGCCCATTCTGGGGTTGGTATATGGAGCGCTCTGCCAATTCTGGGGTCGGTATATGGAGCGCTCTGCCCATTCTGGAGTCGGTATATGGAGCGCTCTGCTTATTCTGGAGTCGGTATATGGAACGCTCTGCCCATTCTGGAGTCGGTATATGGAGCGCTCTACCCATTCTGGGGTCGGTATATGGAGCGCTCTGCCCATTCTGGAGTCGGTATATGGAGCTCTCTGCCCATTCTGGAGTCGGTATATGGAGCGCTCTGCCCTTTCTGGAGTCGGTATATGGAGCGCTCTGCCCATTCTGGGGTCGGTATATGGAGCGCTCTGCCCATTCTGGGGTCGGTATATGGAGCGCTCTGCCCATTCTGGCGTCGGTATATGGAGCGCTCTGCCCATTCTGGGGTCGGTATATGGAGCGCTCTGCCCATTCTGGAGTCGGTATATAGAGCGCTCTGCCCATTCTGGGGTCGGTATATGGAGCGCTCTGCCCATTCTGGAGTCGGTATATGGAGCGCTCTGCTTATTCTGGAGTTGGTATATGGAGCGCTCTGCCCATTCTGGAGTCGGTATATGGAGCGCTCTGCCTATTCTGGGGTCGGTATATGGAGCGCTCTGCCCATTCTGGAGTTGGTATATGGAGCGCTCTGCCCATTCTGGAGTTGGTATATAGAGCGCTCTGCCCATTCTCGGATCGGTGCATGGAGCGCTCTGCCTATTCTGGGGTCGGTATATGGAGCGCTCTGCCCATTCTGGAGTCGGTATATGGAGCGCTCTACCCATTCTGGAGTCGGTATATGGAGCGCTCTGCCCATTCTGGAGTCGGTATATGGAGCTCTCTGCCCATTCTGGAGTCGGTATATGGAGCGCTCTGCTCATTCTGGAGTCGGTATATGGAGCGCTCTACCCATTCTGGAGTCGGTATATGGAGCTCTCTGCCCATTCTGGAGTCGGTATATGGAGCGCTCTGCCCATTCTGAAGTCGGTATATGGAGCGCTCTGCTCATTCTGGAGTCGGTATATGGAGCGCTCTGCCCATTCTGGGGTCGGTATATGGAGCGCTCTGCCCATTCTGGGGTCGGTATATGGAGCGCTCTGCCCATTCTGGGGTCGGTATATGGAGCGCTCTGCCCATTCTGGGGTCGGTATATGGAGCGCTCTGCCCATTCTGGGGTCGGTATATGGAGCGCTCTGCCCATTCTGGGGTTGGTATATGGAGCGCTCTGCCAATTCTGGGGTCGGTATATGGAGCGCTCTGCCCATTCTGGAGTCGGTATATGGAGCGCTCTGCTTATTCTGGAGTCGGTATATGGAGCGCTCTGCCCATTCTGGAGTCGGTATATGGAGCGCTCTACCCATTCTGGGGTCGGTATATGGAGCGCTCTGCCCATTCTGGAGTCGGTATATGGAGCGCTCTGCCCATTCTGGAGTCGGTATATGGAGCTCTCTGCCCATTCTGGAGTCGGTATATGGAGCGCTCTGCCCATTCTGGAGTTGGTATATGGAGCGCTCTGCCCATTCTGGGGTCGGTATATGGAGCGCTCTGCCCATTCTGGGGTCGGTATATGGAGCGCTCTGCCCATTCTGGCGTCGGTATATGGAGCGCTCTGCCCATTCTGGGGTCGGTATATGGAGCGCTCTGCCCATTCTGGAGTCGGTATATAGAGCGCTCTGCCCATTCTGGGGTCGGTATATGGAGCGCTCTGCCCATTCTGGAGTCGGTATATGGAGCGCTCTGCTTATTCTGGAGTTGGTATATGGAGCGCTCTGCCCATTCTGGAGTCGGTATATGGAGCGCTCTGCCTATTCTGGGGTCGGTATATGGAGCGCTCTGCCCATTCTGGAGTTGGTATATGGAGCGCTCTGCCCATTCTGGAGTTGGTATATAGAGCGCTCTGCCCATTCTCGGATCGGTGCATGGAGCGCTCTGCCTATTCTGGGGTCGGTATATGGAGCGCTCTGCCCATTCTGGAGTCGGTATATGGAGCGCTCTACCCATTCTGGAGTCGGTATATGGAGCGCTCTGCCCATTCTGGAGTCGGTATATGGAGCTCTCTGCCCATTCTGGAGTCGGTATATGGAGCGCTCTGCTCATTCTGGAGTCGGTATATGGAGCGCTCTACCCATTCTGGAGTCGGTATATGGAGCTCTCTGCCCATTCTGGAGTCGGTATATGGAGCGCTCTGCCCATTCTGAAGTCGGTATATGGAGCGCTCTGCTCATTCTGGAGTCGGTATATGGAGCGCTCTGCCCATTCTGGGGTCGGTATATGGAGCGCTCTGCCCATTCTGGAGTCGGTATATGGAGCGCTCTGCTCATTCTGGAGTCGGTATATGGAGCGCTCTGCTCATTCTGGAGTCGGTATATGGAGCGCTCTACCCATTATGGAGTCGGTATATGGAGCGCTCTGCCCATTCTGGAGTCGGTATATGGAGCGCTCTGCTCATTCTGGAGTCGGTATATGGAGCGCTCTACCCATTCTGGAGTCGGTATATGGAGCGCTCTGCCCATTCTGGAGGCGGTATATGGAGCTCTCTGCCCATTCTGGAGTCGGTATATGGAGCGCTCTGCCCATTCTGGAGTCGGTATATGGAGCGCTCTGCCCATTCTGGAGTCGGTATATGGAGCGCTCTGCCCATTCTGGAGGCGGTATATAGAGCGCTCTGCCCATTCTGGAGGCGGTATATGGAGCGCTCTGCCCATTCTGGAGGCGGTATATAGAGCGCTCTGCCCATTCTGGAGGCGGTATATAGAGCGCTCTGCCCATTCTGGAGGCGGTATATGGAGCACTCTTCCAAGCAGCGTTCACATGAGTCTCTGAGGCTGTAATTCAGGTTCTTGAGTGCAGGATTCGTGCAGTCATAGTGGTCTGAATACAGACCATAGTGTGCGTATTCGGGCGCCATCGTCACTCGGCCGCGCTGTCCCGGCAGCCCTGTCTGCAGCTGATATCCGCTGGGTTCACTCTGAGATTTTTGAAAACTGTAAGGACGTATTCACACTGAGGCCTGCGTCTTCACGGTTGTTTCTCCACTTTTCTGGAGTAATTTGCTCTTTCAGTGACTTCAGCATTTGCGTCTTATTCTCTACGTTTTTAGTCCATTTAGGACATTTTTTACGTTTTTTGCGCTTTTCTTTGATTCTTTGCAGATTTAAGAAATTCGCTTTTACCAAATGTCCTTTTTCGGGGGCATCAGTCTCCAGTTCCTGCCTGCAGGAACGAGACCTTTTAGAGGGTCTATTTAGAGTGGTTATAGGCAATAATAAAGAACATTTTTGATCCTGTGCCAAATTCATTAACCCCGTCCACCATTTTAAAGGATTTGAAAAAAATGTCAGTAAACATAAAAAGAAAAGTCAGTAAACCGCAGGTAATGAATCGGGCTGGGGTCTTTTTGTGGAGTTTTTGGATGGGAGAATGAGCAGAAGGCTTTTTCAGTGTTTACTTCAGTTCTTTATGGAGATCAGAACATGGCGGAAAAACATAAAAAAAAATCTGACGACAAAAAGACGCTGATAAAAAACACAAGTCGCCTGAGAAAGGGGGAATTTTCTGAAGGGTCTTATACTTCAAAAACAGTCGATATTAAATGGAAATGTTGGAAAAAGATGCAGTGGGAACACTCTCTAAGGGTAAGTGCACAAGACGTGTCCTGTAGACCACAGGCGGCCCTGACGTGTCCTGTAGACCACGGGCGGCCCTGACGTGTCCTGTAGACCACGGGCGGCCCTGACGTGTCCTGTAGACCACGGGCGGCCCTGACGTGTCCTGTAGACCACGGGCGGCCCAGACCTGTCCTGTAGACCACGGGCGGCCCTGACGTGTCCTGTAGACCACGGGCGGCCCTGACGTGTCCTGTAGACCACGGGCGGCCCTGACGTGTCCTGTAGACCACGGGCGGCCCTGACGTGTCCTGTAGACCACAGGCGGCCCAGACGTGTCCTGTAGACCACAGGCGGCCCAGACGTGTCCTGTAGACCACAGGCGGCCCTGACGTGTCCTGTAGACCACAGGCGGCCCTGACGTGTCCTGTAGACCATGTGCGGCCCAGACGTGTCCTGTAGACCACGTGCGGCCCTGACGTGTCCTGTAGACCACGGGCAGCCCTGACGTGTCCTGTAGACCACAGGCGGCCCAGACGTGTCCTGTAGACCACAGGCGGCCCTGACGTGTCCTGTAGACCACGGGCGGCCCAGACGTGTCCTGTAGACCACAGGCGGCCCTGACGTGTCCTGTAGACCACAGGCGGCCCTGACGTGTCCTGTAGACCACAGGCAGCCCTGACGTGTCCTGTAGACCACGGGCGGCCCTGACGTGTCCTGTAGACCACGGGCGGCCCAGACCTGTCCTGTAGACCACGGGCGGCCCTGACGTGTCCTGTAGACCACGGGCGGCCCTGACTTGTCCTGTAGACCACGGGCGGCCCTGACGTGTCCTGTAGATCACGGGCGGCCCAGACCTGTCCTGTAGACCACGGGCGGCCCTGACGTGTCCTGTAGACTACGGGCGGCCCTGACGCGTCCTGTAGACCATGGGCGACCCTGACACGGATCGCCATCTCTACGATTAGATGTTTGGCAGATGAAGATCTTGTGGGATTGGTCACATGTGGAGGCTCTATTTCAAAATAGGGAGGACCTTGATACAAGTGTTGACCAATGAGTCCATGACAGGGACCCCTCCATGTCTAGAAATGAGAGGTGGAGGAAAGTATTGTAAGATGAATGATGAGATGATCTGCGGATGGCCTGTGGGGTGGTGGGCTGGAGGAGCCCCTTACTCACTGTGTGATTTGGGGGGGATGGTGGGCAGTCTTCTGTGCAGCAGAACGTTCTACATGAGCAGAGACAGAACAGACTTACCTTTGTTCTCTCCTCTCCAGGAACAACAGCCGTGTGATTCTTCAGAAAGCGGATCCCACGTCCCAAGGAGACACGGTAAGACGACACATATATTATATATATTACATGTAGGCGGTAAACATGGCGCTGCACGCCGCAATATCCTGCATATCCAAACAGAAGAAAGTCACACTATGGCCTGACGCCGCACTCACCGCCCAGATGTCCATCGTGTTCTCTTGTGCCATCACATCAATGTGACGTCGGAGCCGCTCGCCGTGTGCCGCACTCTTCTCTCTCTACACATCTGTATACAGGTGTTATAAACAGGTGATCTCACCCAGCATATAGAGGTGTACAGGTGTAATGTATACAGGTGTATTATATACAGGTAATATCACCCAGTATATATAGGTGTACAGGTGTAATGTATACAGGTGTATTATATACAGGTAATATCACCCAGCATATAGAGGTGTACAGGTGTAATGTATACAGGTGTATTATATACAGGTAATATCACCCAGCATATATAGGTGTACAGGTGTAATGTATACAGGTGTATTATATACAGGTAATATCACCCAGCTTATATAGGTGTACAGGTGTAATGTATACAGGTGTATTATATACAGGTAATATCACCCAGCATATATAGGTGTACAGGTGTAATGTATACAGGTGTATTATATATAGGTAATATCACCCAGCTTATATAGGTGTACAGGTGTAATGTATACAGGTGTATTATATACAGGTAATATCACCCAGCTTATATAGGTGTACAGGTGTAATGTATACAGGTGTATTATATACAGGTAATATCACCCAGCATATAGAGGTGTACAGGTGTAATGTATACAGGTGTATTATATACAGGTAATATCACCCAGCTTATATAGGTGTACAGGTGTAATGTATACAGGTGTATTATATACAGGTAATATCACCCAGCATATATAGGTGTACAGGTGTAATGTATACAGGTGTATTATATATAGGTAATATCACCCAGCTTATATAGGTGTACAGGTGTAATGTATACAGGTGTATTATATACAGGTAATATCACCCAGCTTATATAGGTGTACAGGTGTAATGTATACAGGTGTTTTATATATAGGTAATATCACCCAGCTTATATAGGTGTACAGGTGTAATGTATACAGATGTATTATATACAGGTGATCTCACCCAGCATATATAGGTGTACAGGTGTAATGTATACAGGTGTATTATATACAGGTAATATCACCCAGCATATATAGGTGTACAGGTGTAATGTATACAGGTGTATTATATACAGGTAATATCACCCAGCATATATAGGTGTAATGTATACAGATGTATTATATACAGGTAATATCAGCCAGCATATATAGGTGTACAGGTGTAATGTATACAGGTGTATTATATACAGGTAATATCACCCAGCTTATATAGGTGTACAGGTGTAATGTATACAGGTGTATTATATACAGGTAATATCACCCAGCATATATAGGTGTACAGGTGTAATGTATACAGGTGTATTATATATAGGTAATATCACCCAGCTTATATAGGTGTACAGGTGTAATGTATACAGGTGTATTATATACAGGTAATATCACCCAGCTTATATAGGTGTACAGGTGTAATGTATACAGGTGTTTTATATATAGGTAATATCACCCAGCTTATATAGGTGTACAGGTGTAATGTATACAGATGTATTATATACAGGTGATCTCACCCAGCATATATAGGTGTACAGGTGTAATGTATACAGGTGTATTATATACAGGTAATATCACCCAGCATATATAGGTGTACAGGTGTAATGTATACAGGTGTATTATATACAGGTAATATCAGCCAGCATATATAGGTGTAATGTATACAGATGTATTATATACAGGTAATATCAGCCAGCATATATAGGTGTACAGGTGTAATGTATACAGGTGTATTATATACAGGTAATATCACCCAGTATATATAGGTGTACAGGTGTAATGTATACAGGTGTTTTATATACAGGTAATATCACCCAGCTTATATAGGTGTACAGGTGTAATGTATACAGGTGTATTATATACAGGTAATATCTCCCAGCATATATAAATGTACAGGTGTAATGTATAAAGGTGTATTATATGCAGGTAATATCACCCAGCATTTATAGGTGAAGAGGTGTAATGTATACAGGTGTATTATATACAGGTAATATCTCCCAGCATATATAGGTGTACAGGTGTAATGTATACAGGTGTATTATATACAGGTAATATCACCCAGCATATATAGGTGTACAGGTGTAATGTATACAGGTGTATTATATACAGGTAATATCTCCCAGCATATATAGGTGTACAGGTGTAATGTATACAGGTGTATTATATACAGGTAATATCTCCCAGCATATATAAATGTACAGGTGTAATGTATAAAGGTGTATTATATGCAGGTAATATCACCCAGCATTTATAGGTGTAGAGGTGTAATGTATACAGGTGTATTATATACAGGTAATATCACCCAGTATATATAGGTGTACAGGTGTAATGTATACAGGTGTATTATATACAGGTAATATCACCCAGTATATATAGGTGTACAGGTGTAATGTATACAGGTGTTTTATATACAGGTAATCTCACCCAGCTTATATAGGTGTACAGGTGTAATGTATACAGATGTATTATATACAGGTAATCTCACCCAGTATATATAGGTGTACAGGTGTAATGTATACAGGTGTATTATATACAGGTAATATCACCCAGTATATATAGGTGTACAGGTGTAATGTATACAGGTGTTTTATATACAGGTAATATCACCCAGCTTATATAGGTGTACAGGTGTAATGTATACAGGTGTATTATATACAGGTAATATCTCCCAGCATATATAAATGTACAGGTGTAATGTATAAAGGTGTATTATATGCAGGTAATATCACCCAGCATTTATAGGTGTAGAGGTGTAATGTATACAGGTGTATTATATACAGGTAATATCTCCCAGCATATATAGGTGTACAGGTGTAATGTATACAGGTGTATTATATACAGGTAATATCTCCCAGCATATATAGGTGTACAGGTGTAATGTATACAGGTGTATTATATACAGGTAATATCTCCCAGCATATATAGGTGTACAGGTGTAATGTATACAGGTGTATTATATACAGGTAATATCTCCCAGCATATATAGGTGTACAGGTGTAATGTATACAGGTGTATTATATATAGGTAATATCACCCAGCTTATATAGGTGTACAGGTGTATTGTATACAGGTGTATTATATACAGGTAATATTACCCAGCTTATATAGGTGTACAGGTGTAATGTATACAGGTGTATTATATACAGGTAATATTACCCAGCTTATATAGGTGTACAGGTGTAATGTATACAGGTGTATTATATGCAGGTAATATCACCCAGCATTTATAGCTGTAGAGGTGTAATGTATACAGGTGTATTATATACAGGTAATATCTCCCAGCATATATAGGTGTACAGGTGTAATGTATACAGGTGTATTATATACAGGTAATATCTCCCAGCATATATAGGTGTACAGGTGTAATGTATACAGGTGTATTATATACAGGTAATATCTCCCAGCATATATAAATGTACAGGTGTAATGTATAAAGGTGTATTATATGCAGGTAATATCACCCAGCATTTATAGGTGTAGAGGTGTAATGTATACAGGTGTATTATATACAGGTAATATCTCCCAGCATATATAGGTGTACAGGTGTAATGTATACAGGTATATTATATACAGGTAATATCACCCAGCATATATAGGTGTACAGGTGTAATGTATACAGGTGTATTATATACAGGTAATATCTCCCAGCATATATAGGTGTACAGGTGTAATGTATACAGGTGTATTATATATAGGTAATATCACCCAGCTTATATAGGTGTACAGGTGTATTGTATACAGGTGTATTATATACAGGTAATATTACCCAGCTTATATAGGTGTACAGGTGTAATGTATACAGGTGTATTATATACAGGTAATATTACCCAGCTTATATAGGTGTACAGGTGTAATGTATACAGGTGTATTATATACAGGTAATATCTCCCAGCTTATATAGGTGTACAGGTGTAATGTATACCGGTGTATTATATACAGGTAATATCTCCCAGCATATATAGGTGTACAGGTGTAATGTATACAGGTGTATTATATATAGGTAATATCACCCAGCTTATATAGGTGTACAGGTGTAATGTATACAGGTGTATTATATACAGGTAATATCTCCCAGCTTATATAGGTGTACAGGTGTAATGTATACAGGTGTATTATATGCAGGTAATATCACCCAGCATTTATAGGTGTACAGGTGTAATGTACACAGGTGTATTATATACAGGTAATATCTCCCAGCTTATATAGGTGTACAGGTGTAATGTATACAGGTGTATTATATGCAGGTAATATCACCCAGCATTTATAGGTGTACAGTTGTAATGTATACAGGTGTATTATATACAGGTAATATCACCCAGCATATATAGGTGTACAGGTGTAATGTATATAGGTGTATTATATACAGGTAATATCTCCCAGCTTATATAGGTGTACAGGTGTAATGTATACAGGTGTATTATATACAGGTAATATCACCCAGTATATATAGGTGTACAGGTGTAATGTATACAGGTGTATTATATACAGGTAATATCTCCCAGCTTATATAGGTGTACAGGTGTAATGTATACAGGTGTATTATAAACAGGTAATATCTCCCAGCATATATAGGTGTACAGGTGTAATGTATACAGGTGTATTATATGCAGGTAATATCACCCAGCATTTATTGGTGTACAGGTGTAATGTATACAGGTGTATTATATACAGGTAATATCTCCCAGCTTATATAGGTGTACAGGTGTAATGTATACAGGTGTATTATATGCAGGTAATATCACCCAGCATTTATAGGTGTACAGTTGTAATGTATACAGGTGTATTATATACAGGTAATATCTCCCAGCTTATATAGGTGTACAGGTGTAATGTATACAGGTGTATTATATACAGGTAATATCACCCAGTATATATAGGTGTACAGGTGTAATGTATACAGGTGTATTATATACAGGTAATATCTCCCAGCTTATATAGGTGTACAGGTGTAATGTATACAGGTGTATTATATACAGGTAATATCTCCCAGCATATATAGGTGTACAGGTGTAATGTATACCGGTGTATTATATACAGGTAATATCACCCAGTATATATAGGT
This sequence comes from Phyllobates terribilis, assembly GCF_046119375.1. Classification (NCBI taxonomy): domain Eukaryota; kingdom Metazoa; phylum Chordata; class Amphibia; order Anura; family Dendrobatidae; genus Phyllobates; species Phyllobates terribilis. The sequence continues at coordinate 21,791 of NW_027371314.1, forward strand.
GTACAGGTGTAATGTATACAGGTGTATTTTATACAGGTAATATCACCCAGTATATATATAGGTGTAGAGGTGTAATGTATACAAGTGTATTATATACAGGTAATATCACCCAGTATATATACATGTACAGGTGTAATGTATACAGGTGTATTATATACAGGTAATATCTCCCAGCATATATAGCTGTACATGTGTAATGTATACAGGTGTATTATATACAGGTAATATCACCCAGTATATATAGGTGTACAGGTGTAATGTATACAGGTGTATTATATACAGGTAATATCTCCCAGCATATATAGGTGTACAGGTGTAATGTATACAGGTGTATTATATACAGGTAATATCTCCCAGCATATATAGGTGTACAGGTGTAATGTATACAGGTGTATTATATATAGGTAATATCACCCAGCTTATATAGGTGTACAGGTGTAATGTATACCGGTGTATTATATACAGGTAATATATCCCAGCTTATATAGGTGTACAGGTGTAATGTATACAGGTGTATTATATAAAGGTAATATCACCCAGCTTATATAGGTGTACAGGTGTAATGTATACAGGTGTATTATATACAGGTAATATCTCCCAGCTTATATAGGTGTACAGGTGTAATGTATACAGGTGTATTATATGCAGGTAATATCACCCAGCATATATAGGTGTACAGGTGTAAAGTATACAGGTGTATTATATACAGGTAATATCTCCCAGCTTATATAGGTGTACAGGTGTAATGTATACAGGTGTATTATATACAGGTAATATCTCCCAGCATATATAGGTGTAGAGGTGTAATGTATACCGGTGTATTATATACAGGTAATATCACCCAGTATATATAGGTGTACAGGTGTAATGTATACAAGTGTATTATATACAGGTAATATCACCCAGTATATGTAGGTGTACAGGTGTAATGTATACAGGTGTATTATATACAGGTAATATTACCCAGCTTATATAGGTGTACAGGTGTAATGTATACAGGTGTATTATATATAGGTAATATCACCCAGCTTATATAGGTGTACAGGTGTAATGTATACAGGTGTATTATATACAGGTAATATTACCCAGCTTATATAGGTGTACAGGTGTAATGTATACCGGTGTATTATATACAGGTAATATCTCCCAGCATATATAGGTGTACAGGTGTAATGTATACAGGTGTATTATATACAGGTAATATCACCCAGTATATATAGGTGTACAGGTGTAATGTATACAGGTGTATTATATACAGGTAATATCTCCCAGCTTATATAGGTGTACAGGTGTAATGTATACAGGTGTATTATATACAGGTAATATCACCCAGCATATATAGGTGTACAGGTGTAATGTATACAGGTGTATTATATACAGGTAATATCACCCAGTATATATAGGTGTACAGGTGTAATGTATACAGGTGTATTATATACAGGTAATATCTCCCAGCATATATAGGTGTACAGGTGTAATGTATACAGGTGTATTATATGCAGGTAATATCACCCAGCATTTATAGGTGTACAGGTGTAATGTACACAGGTGTATTATATACAGGTAATATCTCCCAGCTTATATAGGTGTACAGGTGTAATGTATACAGGTGTATTATATACAGGTAATATCACCCAGTATATATAGGTGTACAGGTGTAATGTATACAGGTGTATTATATACAGGTAATATCTCCCAGCTTATATAGGTGTACAGGTGTAATGTATACAGGTGTATTATATACAGGTAATATCTCCCAGCATATATAGGTGTACAGGTGTAATGTATACCGGTGTATTATATACAGGTAATATCACCCAGTATATATAGTTGTACAGGTGTAATGTATACAGGTGTATTATATACAGGTAATATCACCTAGATTATATAGGTGTAGAGGTGTAATGTATACAAGTGTATTATATACAGGTAATATCACCCAGTATATATAGGTGTACAGGTGTAATGTATACAGGTGTATTATATACAGGCAATATCTCCCAGCATATATAGGTGTACAGGTGTAATGTATACAGGTGTATTATATACAGGTAATATCTCCCAGCATATATAGCTGTACATGTGTAATGTATACAGTTGTATTATATACAGGTAATATCACCCAGTATATATAGGTGTACAGGTGTAATGTATACAGGTGTATTATATACAGGTAATATCTCCCAGCATATATAAATGTACAGGTGTAATGTATAAAGGTGTATTATATGCAGGTAATATCACCCAGCATTTATAGGTGAAGAGGTGTAATGTATACAGGTGTATTATATACAGGTAATATCTCCCAGCATATATAGGTGTACAGGTGTAATGTATACAGGTGTATTATATACAGGTAATATCACCCAGCATATATAGGTGTACAGGTGTAATGTATACAGGTGTATTATATACAGGTAATATCTCCCAGCATATATAGGTGTACAGGTGTAATGTATACAGGTGTATTATATACAGGTAATATCTCCCAGCATATATAAATGTACAGGTGTAATGTATAAAGGTGTATTATATGCAGGTAATATCACCCAGCATTTATAGGTGTAGAGGTGTAATGTATACAGGTGTATTATATACAGGTAATATCACCCAGTATATATAGGTGTACAGGTGTAATGTATACAGGTGTATTATATACAGGTAATATCACCCAGTATATATAGGTGTACAGGTGTAATGTATACAGGTGTTTTATATACAGGTAATCTCACCCAGCTTATATAGGTGTACAGGTGTAATGTATACAGATGTATTATATACAGGTAATCTCACCCAGTATATATAGGTGTACAGGTGTAATGTATACAGGTGTATTATATACAGGTAATATCACCCAGTATATATAGGTGTACAGGTGTAATGTATACAGGTGTTTTATATACAGGTAATATCACCCAGCTTATATAGGTGTACAGGTGTAATGTATACAGGTGTATTATATACAGGTAATATCTCCCAGCATATATAAATGTACAGGTGTAATGTATAAAGGTGTATTATATGCAGGTAATATCACCCAGCATTTATAGGTGTAGAGGTGTAATGTATACAGGTGTATTATATACAGGTAATATCTCCCAGCATATATAGGTGTACAGGTGTAATGTATACAGGTGTATTATATACAGGTAATATCTCCCAGCATATATAGGTGTACAGGTGTAATGTATACAGGTGTATTATATACAGGTAATATCTCCCAGCATATATAGGTGTACAGGTGTAATGTATACAGGTGTATTATATACAGGTAATATCTCCCAGCATATATAGGTGTACAGGTGTAATGTATACAGGTGTATTATATATAGGTAATATCACCCAGCTTATATAGGTGTACAGGTGTATTGTATACAGGTGTATTATATACAGGTAATATTACCCAGCTTATATAGGTGTACAGGTGTAATGTATACAGGTGTATTATATACAGGTAATATTACCCAGCTTATATAGGTGTACAGGTGTAATGTATACAGGTGTATTATATGCAGGTAATATCACCCAGCATTTATAGCTGTAGAGGTGTAATGTATACAGGTGTATTATATACAGGTAATATCTCCCAGCATATATAGGTGTACAGGTGTAATGTATACAGGTGTATTATATACAGGTAATATCTCCCAGCATATATAGGTGTACAGGTGTAATGTATACAGGTGTATTATATACAGGTAATATCTCCCAGCATATATAAATGTACAGGTGTAATGTATAAAGGTGTATTATATGCAGGTAATATCACCCAGCATTTATAGGTGTAGAGGTGTAATGTATACAGGTGTATTATATACAGGTAATATCTCCCAGCATATATAGGTGTACAGGTGTAATGTATACAGGTATATTATATACAGGTAATATCACCCAGCATATATAGGTGTACAGGTGTAATGTATACAGGTGTATTATATACAGGTAATATCTCCCAGCATATATAGGTGTACAGGTGTAATGTATACAGGTGTATTATATATAGGTAATATCACCCAGCTTATATAGGTGTACAGGTGTATTGTATACAGGTGTATTATATACAGGTAATATTACCCAGCTTATATAGGTGTACAGGTGTAATGTATACAGGTGTATTATATACAGGTAATATTACCCAGCTTATATAGGTGTACAGGTGTAATGTATACAGGTGTATTATATACAGGTAATATCTCCCAGCTTATATAGGTGTACAGGTGTAATGTATACCGGTGTATTATATACAGGTAATATCTCCCAGCATATATAGGTGTACAGGTGTAATGTATACAGGTGTATTATATATAGGTAATATCACCCAGCTTATATAGGTGTACAGGTGTAATGTATACAGGTGTATTATATACAGGTAATATCTCCCAGCTTATATAGGTGTACAGGTGTAATGTATACAGGTGTATTATATGCAGGTAATATCACCCAGCATTTATAGGTGTACAGGTGTAATGTACACAGGTGTATTATATACAGGTAATATCTCCCAGCTTATATAGGTGTACAGGTGTAATGTATACAGGTGTATTATATGCAGGTAATATCACCCAGCATTTATAGGTGTACAGTTGTAATGTATACAGGTGTATTATATACAGGTAATATCACCCAGCATATATAGGTGTACAGGTGTAATGTATATAGGTGTATTATATACAGGTAATATCTCCCAGCTTATATAGGTGTACAGGTGTAATGTATACAGGTGTATTATATACAGGTAATATCACCCAGTATATATAGGTGTACAGGTGTAATGTATACAGGTGTATTATATACAGGTAATATCTCCCAGCTTATATAGGTGTACAGGTGTAATGTATACAGGTGTATTATAAACAGGTAATATCTCCCAGCATATATAGGTGTACAGGTGTAATGTATACAGGTGTATTATATGCAGGTAATATCACCCAGCATTTATTGGTGTACAGGTGTAATGTATACAGGTGTATTATATACAGGTAATATCTCCCAGCTTATATAGGTGTACAGGTGTAATGTATACAGGTGTATTATATGCAGGTAATATCACCCAGCATTTATAGGTGTACAGTTGTAATGTATACAGGTGTATTATATACAGGTAATATCTCCCAGCTTATATAGGTGTACAGGTGTAATGTATACAGGTGTATTATATACAGGTAATATCACCCAGTATATATAGGTGTACAGGTGTAATGTATACAGGTGTATTATATACAGGTAATATCTCCCAGCTTATATAGGTGTACAGGTGTAATGTATACAGGTGTATTATATACAGGTAATATCTCCCAGCATATATAGGTGTACAGGTGTAATGTATACCGGTGTATTATATACAGGTAATATCACCCAGTATATATAGGTGTACAGGTGTAATGTATACAGGTGTATTTTATACAGGTAATATCACCCAGTATATATATAGGTGTAGAGGTGTAATGTATACAAGTGTATTATATACAGGTAATATCACCCAGTATATATACATGTACAGGTGTAATGTATACAGGTGTATTATATACAGGTAATATCTCCCAGCATATATAGCTGTACATGTGTAATGTATACAGGTGTATTATATACAGGTAATATCACCCAGTATATATAGGTGTACAGGTGTAATGTATACAGGTGTATTATATACAGGTAATATCTCCCAGCATATATAGGTGTACAGGTGTAATGTATACAGGTGTATTATATACAGGTAATATCTCCCAGCATATATAGGTGTACAGGTGTAATGTATACAGGTGTATTATATATAGGTAATATCACCCAGCTTATATAGGTGTACAGGTGTAATGTATACCGGTGTATTATATACAGGTAATATATCCCAGCTTATATAGGTGTACAGGTGTAATGTATACAGGTGTATTATATAAAGGTAATATCACCCAGCTTATATAGGTGTACAGGTGTAATGTATACAGGTGTATTATATACAGGTAATATCTCCCAGCTTATATAGGTGTACAGGTGTAATGTATACAGGTGTATTATATGCAGGTAATATCACCCAGCATATATAGGTGTACAGGTGTAAAGTATACAGGTGTATTATATACAGGTAATATCTCCCAGCTTATATAGGTGTACAGGTGTAATGTATACAGGTGTATTATATACAGGTAATATCTCCCAGCATATATAGGTGTAGAGGTGTAATGTATACCGGTGTATTATATACAGGTAATATCACCCAGTATATATAGGTGTACAGGTGTAATGTATACAAGTGTATTATATACAGGTAATATCACCCAGTATATGTAGGTGTACAGGTGTAATGTATACAGGTGTATTATATACAGGTAATATTACCCAGCTTATATAGGTGTACAGGTGTAATGTATACAGGTGTATTATATATAGGTAATATCACCCAGCTTATATAGGTGTACAGGTGTAATGTATACAGGTGTATTATATACAGGTAATATTACCCAGCTTATATAGGTGTACAGGTGTAATGTATACCGGTGTATTATATACAGGTAATATCTCCCAGCATATATAGGTGTACAGGTGTAATGTATACAGGTGTATTATATACAGGTAATATCACCCAGTATATATAGGTGTACAGGTGTAATGTATACAGGTGTATTATATACAGGTAATATCTCCCAGCTTATATAGGTGTACAGGTGTAATGTATACAGGTGTATTATATACAGGTAATATCACCCAGCATATATAGGTGTACAGGTGTAATGTATACAGGTGTATTATATACAGGTAATATCACCCAGTATATATAGGTGTACAGGTGTAATGTATACAGGTGTATTATATACAGGTAATATCTCCCAGCATATATAGGTGTACAGGTGTAATGTATACAGGTGTATTATATGCAGGTA
>NW_027371315.1:0-28659 GCF_046119375.1 Phyllobates terribilis
GAAGATTCAAAGAGAGTGAGATGCCAGCTCCTTTCATTCAGTCAGTAGCTTCAAACATTTCTGGTATATGAAAAACATGTTTTTCAATGGCAAAAATCAATGAATATTGTAAATGCACAAACAGTAATATCTCCACATTGCAAGGTGCAATTCTGAAATTTTTTGCTTTTTCCTGCTAATCCTAGCATGATAAAGAAGATTCAAAGAGAGTGAGATGCCAGCTCCTTTCATTCAGTCAGTAGCTTCAAACATTTCTGGTATATGAAAAACATGTTTTTCAATGGCAAAAATCAATGAATATTGTAAATGCACAAGCAGTAATATCTCCACATTGCACGGTGCAATTCTGAAATTTTTAGCTTTTTCCTGTTAATCCTAGCATGATAAAGAAGATTCAAAGAGAGTGAGATGCCAGCTCCTTTCATTCAGTCAGTAGCTTCAAACATTTCTGGTATATGAAAAACATGTTTTTCAATGGCAAAAATCAATGAATATTGTAAATGCACAAACAGTAATATCTCCACATTGCAAGGTGCAATTCTGAAATTTTTTGCTTTTTCCTGCTGATCCTAGCATGATAAAGAAGATTCAAAGAGAGTGAGATGCCAGCTCCTTTCATTCAGTCAGTAGCTTCAAACATTTCTGGTATATGAAAAACATGTTTTTCAATGGCAAAAATCAATGAATATTGTAAATGCACAAACAGTAATATCTCCACATTGCACGGTGCAATTCTGAAATTCTTTGCTTTTTCCTGTTAATCCTAGCATGATAAAGAAGATTCAAAGAGAGTGAGATGCCAGCTCCTTTCATTCAGTCAGTAGCTTCAAACATTTCTGGACGTTTTTCAATGGCAAAAATCAATGAATATTGTAAATGCACAAACAGTAATATCTCCACATTGCAAGGTGCAATTCTGAAATTTTTTGCTTTTTCCTGTTAATCCTAGCATGATAAAGAAGATTCAAAGAGAGTGAGATGCCAGCTCCTTTCATTCAGTCAGTAGCTTCAAACATTTCTGGTATATGAAAAACATGTTTTTCAATGGCAAAAATCAATGAATATTGTAAATGCACAAACAGTAATATCTCCACATTGCACGGTGCAATTCTGAAATTTTTAGCTTTTTCCTGTTAATCCTAGCATGATAAAAAAGATTCAAAGAGAGTGAGATGCCAGCTCCTTTCATTCAGTCAGTAGCTTCAAACATTTCTGGTATATGAAAAATGTTTTTCAATGGCAAAAATCAATGAATATTGTAAATGCACAAACAGTAATATCTCCACATTGCAAGGTGCAATTCTGAAATTTTTTGCTTTTTCCTGTTAATCCTAGCATGATAAAGAAGAATCAAAGAGAGTGAGATGCCAGCTCCTTTCATTCAGTCAGTAGCTTCAAACATTTCTGGTATATGAAAAACATGTTTTTCAATGGCAAAAATCAATGAATATTGTAAATGCACAAACAGTAATATCTCCACATTGCAAGGTGCAATTCTGAAATGTTTTGCTTTTTCCTGCTAATCCTAGCATGATAAAGAAGATTCAAAGAGAGTGAGATGCCAGCTCCTTTCATTCAGTCAGTAGCTTCAAACATTTCTGGTATATGAAAAACATGTTTTTCAATGGCAAAAATCAATGAATATTGTAAATGCACAAACAGTAATATCTCCACATTGCAAGGTGCAATTCTGAAATTTTTGGCTTTTTCCTGCTAATCCTAGCATGATAAAGAAGATTCAAAGAGAGTGAGATGCCAGCTCCTTTCATTCAGTCAGTAGCTTCAAACATTTCTGGTATATGAAAAACATGTTTTTCAATGGCAAAAATCAATGAATATTGTAAATGCACAAACAGTAATATCTCCACATTGCACGGTGCAATTCTGAAATTTTTAGCTTTTTCCTGTTAATCCGAGCATGATAAAGAAGATTCAAAGAGAGTGAGATGCCAGCTCCTTTCATTCAGTCAGTAGCTTCAAACATTTCTGGTATATGAAAAACATGTTTTTCAATGGCAAAAATCAATGAATATTGTAAATGCACAAACAGTAATATCTCCACATTGCAAGGTGCAATTCTGAAATTTTTTGCTTTTTCCTGCTAATCCTAGCATGATAAAGAAGATTCAAAGAGAGTGAGATGCCAGCTCCTTTCATTCAGTCAGTAGCTTCAAACATTTCTGGTATATGAAAAACATGTTTTTCAATGGCAAAAATCAATGAATATTGTAAATGCACAAACAGTAATATCTCCACATTGCACGGTGCAATTCTGAAATTTTTAGCTTTTTCCTGTTAATCCTAGCATGATAAAGAAGATTCAGAGAGTGAGATGCCAGCTCCTTTCATTCAGTCAGTAGCTTCAAACATTTCTGGACGTTTTTCAATGGCAAAAATCAATGAATATTGTAAATGCACAAACAGTAATATCTCCACATTGCAAGGTGCAATTCTGAAATTTTTTGCTTTTTCCTGTTAATCCTAGCATGATAAAGAAGATTCAAAGAGAGTGAGATGCCAGCTCCTTTCATTCAGTCAGTAGCTTCAAACATTTCTGGTATATGAAAAACATGTTTTTCAATGGCAAAAATCAATGAATATTGTAAATGCACAAACAGTAATATCTCCACATTGCACGGTGCAATTCTGAAATTTTTAGCTTTTTCCTGTTAATCCTAGCATGATAAAGAAGATTCAAAGAGAGTGAGATGCCAGCTCCTTTCATTCAGTCAGTAGCTTCAAACATTTCTGGTATATGAAAAACATGTTTTTCAATGGCAAAAATCAATGAATATTGTAAATGCACAAACAGTAATATCTCCACATTGCAAGGTGCAATTCTGAAATTTTTTGCTTTTTCCTGTTAATCCTAGCATGATAAAGAAGATTCAAAGAGAGTGAGATGCCAGCTCCTTTCATTCAGTCAGTAGCTTCAAACATTTCTGGTATATGAAAAACATGTTTTTCAATGGCAAAAATCAATGAATATTGTAAATGCACAAACAGTAATATCTCCACATTGCAAGGTGCAATTCTGAAATTTTTTGCTTTTTCCTGCTAATCCTAGCATGATAAAGAAGATTCAAAGAGAGTGAGATGCCAGCTCCTTTCATTCAGTCAGTAGCTTCAAACATTTCTGGTATATGAAAAACATGTTTTTCAATGGCAAAAATCAATGAATATTGTAAATGCACAAACAGTAATATCTCCACATTGCACGGTGCAATTCTGAAATTTTTAGCTTTTTCCTGTTAATCCTAGCATGATAAAGAAGATTCAAAGAGAGTGAGATGCCAGCTCCTTTCATTCAGTCAGTAGCTTCAAACATTTCTGGTATATGAAAAACATGTTTTTCAATGGCAAAAATCAATGAATATTGTAAATGCACAAACAGTAATATCTCCACATTGCAAGGTGCAATTCTGAAATTTTTTGCTTTTTCCTGCTGATCCTAGCATGATAAAGAAGATTCAAAGAGAGTGAGATGCCAGCTCCTTTCATTCAGTCAGTAGCTTCAAACATTTCTGGTATATGAAAAACATGTTTTTCAATGGCAAAAATCAATGAATATTGTAAATGCACAAACAGTAATATCTCCACATTGCAAGGTGCAATTCTGAAATTTTTTGCTTTTTCCTGCTAATCCTAGCATGATAAAGAAGATTCAAAGAGAGTGAGATGCCAGCTCCTTTCATTCAGTCAGTAGCTTCAAACATTTCTGGTATATGAAAAACATGTTTTTCAATGGCAAAAATCAATGAATATTGTAAATGCACAAACAGTAATATCTCCACATTGCACGGTGCAATTCTGAAATTTTTAGCTTTTTCCTGTTAATCCGAGCATGATAAAGAAGATTCAAAGAGAGTGAGATGCCAGCTCCTTTCATTCAGTCAGTAGCTTCAAACATTTCTGGTATATGAAAAACATGTTTTTCAATGGCAAAAATCAATGAATATTGTAAATGCACAAACAGTAATATCTCCACATTGCAAGGTGCAATTCTGAAATTTTTTGCTTTTTCCTGCTAATCCTAGCATGATAAAGAAGATTCAAAGAGAGTGAGATGCCAGCTCCTTTCATTCAGTCAGTAGCTTCAAACATTTCTGGTATATGAAAAACATGTTTTTCAATGGCAAAAATCAATGAATATTGTAAATGCACAAACAGTAATATCTCCACATTGCACGGTGCAATTCTGAAATTTTTAGCTTTTTCCTGTTAATCCTAGCATGATAAAGAAGATTCAAAGAGAGTGAGATGCCAGCTCCTTTCATTCAGTCAGTAGCTTCAAACATTTCTGGACGTTTTTCAATGGCAAAAATCAATGAATATTGTAAATGCACAAACAGTAATATCTCCACATTGCAAGGTGCAATTCTGAAATTTTTTGCTTTTTCCTGTTAATCCTAGCATGATAAAGAAGATTCAAAGAGAGTGAGATGCCAGCTCCTTTCATTCAGTCAGTAGCTTCAAACATTTCTGGTATATGAAAAACATGTTTTTCAATGGCAAAAATCAATGAATATTGTAAATGCACAAACAGTAATATCTCCACATTGCACGGTGCAATTCTGAAATTTTTAGCTTTTTCCTGTTAATCGTAGCATGATAAAGAAGATTCAAAGAGAGTGAGATGCCAGCTCCTTTCATTCAGTCAGTAGCTTCAAACATTTCTGGTATATGAAAAATGTTTTTCAATGGCAAAAATCAATGAATATTGTAAATGCACAAACAGTAATATCTCCACATTGCAAGGTGCAATTCTGAAATTTTTTGCTTTTTCCTGTTAATCCTAGCATGATAAAGAAGATTCAAAGAGAGTGAGATGCCAGCTCCTTTCATTCAGTCAGTAGCTTCAAACATTTCTGGTATATGAAAAACATGTTTTTCAATGGCAAAAATCAATGAATATTGTAAATGCACAAACAGTAATATCTCCACATTGCAAGGTGCAATTCTGAAATTTTTTGCTTTTTCCTGCTAATCCTAGCATGATAAAGAAGATTCAAAGAGAGTGAGATGCCAGCTCCTTTCATTCAGTCAGTAGCTTCAAACATTTCTGGTATATGAAAAACATGTTTTTCAATGGCAAAAATCAATGAATATTGTAAATGCACAAACAGTAATATCTCCACATTGCACGGTGCAATTCTGAAATTTTTAGCTTTTTCCTGTTAATCCTAGCATGATAAAGAAGATTCAAAGAGAGTGAGATGCCAGCTCCTTTCATTCAGTCAGTAGCTTCAAACATTTCTGGTATATGAAAAACATGTTTTTCAATGGCAAAAATCAATGAATATTGTAAATGCACAAACAGTAATATCTCCACATTGCAAGGTGCAATTCTGAAATTTTTTGCTTTTTCCTGCTAATCCTAGCATGATAAAGAAGATTCAAAGAGAGTGAGATGCCAGCTCCTTTCATTCAGTCAGTAGCTTCAAACATTTCTGGTATATGAAAAACATGTTTTTCAATGGCAAAAATCAATGAATATTGTAAATGCACAAACAGTAATATCTCCACATTGCAAGGTGCAATTCTGAAATTTTTTGCTTTTTCCTGCTAATCCTAGCATGATAAAGAAGATTCAAAGAGAGTGAGATGCCAGCTCCTTTCATTCAGTCAGTAGCTTCAAACATTTCTGGTATATGAAAAACATGTTTTTCAATGGCAAAAATCAATGAATATTGTAAATGCACAAACAGTAATATCTCCACATTGCACGGTGCAATTCTGAAATTTTTAGCTTTTTCCTGTTAATCCTAGCATGATAAAGAAGATTCAAAGAGAGTGAGATGCCAGCTCCTTTCATTCAGTCAGTAGCTTCAAACATTTCTGGTATATGAAAAACATGTTTTTCAATGGCAAAAATCAATGAATATTGTAAATGCACAAACAGTAATATCTCCACATTGCAAGGTGCAATTCTGAAATTTTTTGCTTTTTCCTGCTAATCCTAGCATGATAAAGATTCAAAGAGAGTGAGATGCCAGCTCCTTTCATTCAGTCAGTAGCTTCAAACATTTCTGGTATATGAAAAACATGTTTTTCAATGGCAAAAATCAATGAATATTGTAAATGCACAAACAGTAATATCTCCACATTGCACGGTGCAATTCTGAAATTTTTAGCTTTTTCCTGTTAATCCTAGCATGATAAAGAAGATTCAAAGAGAGTGAGATGCCAGCTCCTTTCATTCAGTCAGTAGCTTCAAACATTTCTGGTATATGAAAAACATGTTTTTCAATGGCAAAAATCAATGAATATTGTAAATGCACAAACAGTAATATCTCCACATTGCAAGGTGCAATTCTGAAATTTTTTGCTTTTTCCTGTTAATCCTAGCATGATAAAGAAGATTCAAAGAGAGTGAGATGCCAGCTCCTTTCATTCAGTCAGTAGCTTCAAACATTTCTGGTATATGAAAAACATGTTTTTCAATGGCAAAAATCAATGAATATTGTAAATGCACAAACAGTAATATCTCCATATTGCAAGGTGCAATTCTGAAATTTTTTGCTTTTTCCTGCTAATCCTAGCATGATAAAGAAGATTCAAAGAGAGTGAGATGCCAGCTCCTTTCATTCAGTCAGTAGCTTCAAACATTTCTGGTATATGAAAAACATGTTTTTCAATGGCAAAAATCAATGAATATTGTAAATGCACAAACAGTAATATCTCCACATTGCATGGTGCAATTCTGAAATTTTTAGCTTTTTCCTGTTAATCCTAGCATGATAAAGAAGATTCAAAGAGAGTGAGATGCCAGCTCCTTTCATTCAGTCAGTAGCTTCAAACATTTCTGGTATATGAAAAACATGTTTTTCAATGGCAAAAATCAATGAATATTGTAAATGCACAAACAGTAATATCTCCACATTGCAAGGTGCAATTCTGAAATTTTTTGCTTTTTCCTGCTAATCCTAGCATGATAAAGAAGATTCAAAGAGAGTGAGATGCCAGCTCCTTTCATTCAGTCAGTAGCTTCAAACATTTCTGGTATATGAAAAACATGTTTTTCAATGGCAAAAATCAATGCATATTGTAAATGCACAAACAGTAATATCTCCACATTGCACGGTGCAATTCTGAAATATTTAGCTTTTTCCTGTTAATCCTAGCATGATAAAGAAGATTCAAAGAGAGTGAGATGCCAGCTCCTTTCATTCAGTCAGTAGCTTCAAACATTTCTGGTATATGAAAAACATGTTTTTCAATGGCAAAAATCAATGAATATTGTAAATGCACAAACAGTAATATCTCCACATTGCAAGGTGCAATTCTGAAATTTTTTGCTTTTTCCTGTTAATCCTAGCATGATAAAGAAGATTCAAAGAGAGTGAGATGCCAGCTCCTTTCATTCAGTCAGTAGCTTCAAACATTTCTGGTATATGAAAAGCATGTTTTTCAATGGCAAAAATCAATGAATATTGTAAATGCACAAACAGTAATATCTCCACATTGCAAGGTGCAATTCTGAAATTTTTTGCCTTTTCCTGTTAATCCTAGCATGATAAAGAAGATTCAAAGAGAGTGAGATGCCAGCTCCTTTCATTCAGTCAGTAGCTTCAAACATTTCTGGTATATGAAAAACATGTTTTTCAATGGCAAAAATCAATGAATATTGTAAATGCACAAACAGTAATATCTCCACATTGCAAGGTGCAATTCTGAAATTTTTTGCTTTTTCCTGCTAATCCTAGCATGATAAAGAAGATTCAAAGAGAGTGAGATGCCAGCTCCTTTCATTCAGTCAGTAGCTTCAAACATTTCTGGTATATGAAAAACATGTTTTTCAATGGCAAAAATCAATGAATATTGTAAATGCACAAACAGTAATATCTCCACATTGCACGGTGCAATTCTGAAATTTTTAGCTTTTTCCTGTTAATCCTAGCATGATAAAGAAGATTCAAAGAGAGTGAGATGCCAGCTCCTTTCATTCAGTCAGTAGCTTCAAACATTTCTGGTATATGAAAAACATGTTTTTCAATGGCAAAAATCAATGAATATTGTAAATGCACAAACAGTAATATCTCCACATTGCAAGGTGCAATTCTGAAATTTTTTGCTTTTTCCTGCTAATCCTAGCATGATAAAGATTCAAAGAGAGTGAGATGCCAGCTCCTTTCATTCAGTCAGTAGCTTCAAACATTTCTGGTATATGAAAAACATGTTTTTCAATGGCAAAAATCAATGAATATTGTAAATGCACAAACAGTAATATCTCCACATTGCACGGTGCAATTCTGAAATTTTTAGCTTTTTCCTGTTAATCCTAGCATGATAAAGAAGATTCAAAGAGAGTGAGATGCCAGCTCCTTTCATTCAGTCAGTAGCTTCAAACATTTCTGGTATATGAAAAACATGTTTTTCAATGGCAAAAATCAATGAATATTGTAAATGCACAAACAGTAATATCTCCACATTGCAAGGTGCAATTCTGAAATTTTTTGCTTTTTCCTGTTAATCCTAGCATGATAAAGAAGATTCAAAGAGAGTGAGATGCCAGCTCCTTTCATTCAGTCAGTAGCTTCAAACATTTCTGGTATATGAAAAACATGTTTTTCAATGGCAAAAATCAATGAATATTGTAAATGCACAAACAGTAATATCTCCATATTGCAAGGTGCAATTCTGAAATTTTTTGCTTTTTCCTGCTAATCCTAGCATGATAAAGAAGATTCAAAGAGAGTGAGATGCCAGATCCTTTCATTCAGTCAGTAGCTTCAAACATTTCTGGTATATGAAAAACATGTTTTTCAATGGCAAAAATCAATGAATATTGTAAATGCACAAACAGTAATATCTCCACATTGCACGGTGCAATTCTGAAATTTTTAGCTTTTTCCTGTTAATCCTAGCATGATAAAGAAGATTCAAAGAGAGTGAGATGCCAGCTCCTTTCATTCAGTCAGTAGCTTCAAACATTTCTGGTATATGAAAAACATGTTTTTCAATGGCAAAAATCAATGAATATTGTAAATGCACAAACAGTAATATCTCCACATTGCAAGGTGCAATTCTGAAATTTTTTGCTTTTTCCTGCTAATCCTAGCATGATAAAGAAGATTCAAAGAGAGTGAGATGCCAGCTCCTTTCATTCAGTCAGTAGCTTCAAACATTTCTGGTATATGAAAAACATGTTTTTCAATGGCAAAAATCAATGCATATTGTAAATGCACAAACAGAAATATCTCCACATTGCACGGTGCAATTCTGAAATTTTTAGCTTTTTCCTGTTAATCCTAGCATGATAAAGAAGATTCAAAGAGAGTGAGATGCCAGCTCCTTTCATTCAGTCAGTAGCTTCAAACATTTCTGGTATATGAAAAACATGTTTTTCAATGGCAAAAATCAATGAATATTGTAAATGCACAAACAGTAATATCTCCACATTGCAAGGTGCAATTCTGAAATTTTTTGCTTTTTCCTGTTAATCCTAGCATGATAAAGAAGATTCAAAGAGAGTGAGATGCCAGCTCCTTTCATTCAGTCAGTAGCTTCAAACATTTCTGGTATATGAAAAACATGTTTTTCAATGGCAAAAATCAATGAATATTGTAAATGCACAAACAGTAATATCTCCACATTGCAAGGTGCAATTCTGAAATTTTTTGCTTTTTCCTGCTAATCCTAGCATGATAAAGAAGATTCAAAGAGAGTGAGATGCCAGCTCCTTTCATTCAGTCAGTAGCTTCAAACATTTCTGGTATATGAAAAACATGTTTTTCAATGGCAAAAATCAATGAATATTGTAAATGCACAAACAGTAATATCTCCACATTGCAAGGTGCAATTCTGAAATTTTTTGCTTTTTCCTGCTAATCCTAGCATGATAAAGAAGATTCAAAGAGAGTGAGATGCCAGCTCCTTTCATTCAGTCAGTAGCTTCAAACATTTCTGGTATATGAAAAACATGTTTTTCAATGGCAAAAATCAATGAATATTGTAAATGCACAAACAGTAATATCTCCACATTGCACGGTGCAATTCTGAAATTTTTAGCTTTTTCCTGTTAATCCGAGCATGATAAAGAAGATTCAAAGAGAGTGAGATGCCAGCTCCTTTCATTCAGTCAGTAGCTTCAAACATTTCTGGTATATGAAAAACATGTTTTTCAATGGCAAAAATCAATGAATATTGTAAATGCACAAACAGTAATATCTCCACATTGCACGGTGCAATTCTGAAATTTTTAGCTTTTTCCTGTTAATCCTAGCATGATAAAGAAGATTCAAAGAGAGTGAGATGCCAGCTCCTTTCATTCAGTCAGTAGCTTCAAACATTTCTGGTATATGAAAAACATGTTTTTCAATGGCAAAAATCAATGAATATTGTAAATGCACAAACAGTAATATCTCCACATTGCAAGGTGCAATTCTGAAATTTTTTGCTTTTTCCTGCTAATCCTAGCATGATAAAGATTCAAAGAGAGTGAGATGCCAGCTCCTTTCATTCAGTCAGTAGCTTCAAACATTTCTGGTATATGAAAAACATGTTTTTCAATGGCAAAAATCAATGAATATTGTAAATGCACAAACAGTAATATCTCCACATTGCACGGTGCAATTCTGAAATTTTTAGCTTTTTCCTGTTAATCCTAGCATGATAAAGAAGATTCAAAGAGAGTGAGATGCCAGCTCCTTTCATTCAGTCAGTAGCTTCAAACATTTCTGGTATATGAAAAACATGTTTTTCAATGGCAAAAATCAATGAATATTGTAAATGCACAAACAGTAATATCTCCACATTGCAAGGTGCAATTCTGAAATTTTTTGCTTTTTCCTGTTAATCCTAGCATGATAAAGAAGATTCAAAGAGAGTGAGATGCCAGCTCCTTTCATTCAGTCAGTAGCTTCAAACATTTCTGGTATATGAAAAACATGTTTTTCAATGGCAAAAATCAATGAATATTGTAAATGCACAAACAGTAATATCTCCATATTGCAAGGTGCAATTCTGAAATTTTTTGCTTTTTCCTGCTAATCCTAGCATGATAAAGAAGATTCAAAGAGAGTGAGATGCCAGCTCCTTTCATTCAGTCAGTAGCTTCAAACATTTCTGGTATATGAAAAACATGTTTTTCAATGGCAAAAATCAATGAATATTGTAAATGCACAAACAGTAATATCTCCACATTGCACGGTGCAATTCTGAAATTTTTAGCTTTTTCCTGTTAATCCTAGCATGATAAAGAAGATTCAAAGAGAGTGAGATGCCAGCTCCTTTCATTCAGTCAGTAGCTTCAAACATTTCTGGTATATGAAAAACATGTTTTTCAATGGCAAAAATCAATGAATATTGTAAATGCACAAACAGTAATATCTCCACATTGCAAGGTGCAATTCTGAAATTTTTTGCTTTTTCCTGCTAATCCTAGCATGATAAAGAAGATTCAAAGAGAGTGAGATGCCAGCTCCTTTCATTCAGTCAGTAGCTTCAAACATTTCTGGTATATGAAAAACATGTTTTTCAATGGCAAAAATCAATGCATATTGTAAATGCACAAACAGAAATATCTCCACATTGCACGGTGCAATTCTGAAATTTTTAGCTTTTTCCTGTTAATCCTAGCATGATAAAGAAGATTCAAAGAGAGTGAGATGCCAGCTCCTTTCATTCAGTCAGTAGCTTCAAACATTTCTGGTATATGAAAAACATGTTTTTCAATGGCAAAAATCAATGAATATTGTAAATGCACAAACAGTAATATCTCCACATTGCAAGGTGCAATTCTGAAATTTTTTGCTTTTTCCTGTTAATCCTAGCATGATAAAGAAGATTCAAAGAGAGTGAGATGCCAGCTCCTTTCATTCAGTCAGTAGCTTCAAACATTTCTGGTATATGAAAAACATGTTTTTCAATGGCAAAAATCAATGAATATTGTAAATGCACAAACAGTAATATCTCCACATTGCAAGGTGCAATTCTGAAATTTTTTGCTTTTTCCTGCTAATCCTAGCATGATAAAGAAGATTCAAAGAGAGTGAGATGCCAGCTCCTTTCATTCAGTCAGTAGCTTCAAACATTTCTGGTATATGAAAAACATGTTTTTCAATGGCAAAAATCAATGAATATTGTAAATGCACAAACAGTAATATCTCCACATTGCAAGGTGCAATTCTGAAATTTTTTGCTTTTTCCTGCTAATCCTAGCATGATAAAGAAGATTCAAAGAGAGTGAGATGCCAGCTCCTTTCATTCAGTCAGTAGCTTCAAACATTTCTGGTATATGAAAAACATGTTTTTCAATGGCAAAAATCAATGAATATTGTAAATGCACAAACAGTAATATCTCCACATTGCACGGTGCAATTCTGAAATTTTTAGCTTTTTCCTGTTAATCCGAGCATGATAAAGAAGATTCAAAGAGAGTGAGATGCCAGCTCCTTTCATTCAGTCAGTAGCTTCAGACATTTCTGGTATATGAAAAACATGTTTTTCAATGGCAAAAATCAATGAATATTGTAAATGCACAAACAGTAATATCTCCACATTGCAAGGTGCAATTCTGAAATTTTTTGCTTTTTCCTGCTAATCCTAGCATGATAAAGAAGATTCAAAGAGAGTGAGATGCCAGCTCCTTTCATTCAGTCAGTAGCTTCAAACATTTCTGGTATATGAAAAACATGTTTTTCAATGGCAAAAATCAATGAATATTGTAAATGCACAAACAGTAATATCTCCACATTGCACGGTGCAATTCTGAAATTTTTAGCTTTTTCCTGTTAATCCTAGCATGATAAAGAAGATTCAAAGAGAGTGAGATGCCAGCTCCTTTCATTCAGTCAGTAGCTTCAAACATTTCTGGACGTTTTTCAATGGCAAAAATCAATGAATATTGTAAATGCACAAACAGTAATATCTCCACATTGCAAGGTGCAATTCTGAAATTTTTTGCTTTTTCCTGTTAATCCTAGCATGATAAAGAAGATTCAAAGAGAGTGAGATGCCAGCTCCTTTCATTCAGTCAGTAGCTTCAAACATTTCTGGTATATGAAAAACATGTTTTTCAATGGCAAAAATCAATGAATATTGTAAATGCACAAACAGTAATATCTCCACATTGCACGGTGCAATTCTGAAATTTTTAGCTTTTTCCTGTTAATCCTAGCATGATAAAGAAGATTCAAAGAGAGTGAGATGCCAGCTCCTTTCATTCAGTCAGTAGCTTCAAACATTTCTGGTATATGAAAAACATGTTTTTCAATGGCAAAAATCAATGAATATTGTAAATGCACAAACAGTAATATCTCCACATTGCAAGGTGCAATTCTGAAATTTTTTGCTTTTTCCTGTTAATCCTAGCATGATAAAGAAGATTCAAAGAGAGTGAGATGCCAGCTCCTTTCATTCAGTCAGTAGCTTCAAACATTTCTGGTATATGAAAAACATGTTTTTCAATGGCAAAAATCAATGAATATTGTAAATGCACAAACAGTAATATCTCCACATTGCAAGGTGCAATTCTGAAATTTTTTGCTTTTTCCTGCTAATCCTAGCATGATAAAGAAGATTCAAAGAGAGTGAGATGCCAGCTCCTTTCATTCAGTCAGTAGCTTCAAACATTTCTGGTATATGAAAAACATGTTTTTCAATGGCAAAAATCAATGAATATTGTAAATGCACAAACAGTAATATCTCCACATTGCACGGTGCAATTCTGAAATTTTTAGCTTTTTCCTGTTAATCCTAGCATGATAAAGAAGATTCAAAGAGAGTGAGATGCCAGCTCCTTTCATTCAGTCAGTAGCTTCAAACATTTCTGGTATATGAAAAACATGTTTTTCAATGGCAAAAATCAATGAATATTGTAAATGCACAAACAGTAATATCTCCACATTGCAAGGTGCAATTCTGAAATTTTTTGCTTTTTCCTGCTAATCCTAGCATGATAAAGAAGATTCAAAGAGAGTGAGATGCCAGCTCCTTTCATTCAGTCAGTAGCTTCAAACATTTCTGGTATATGAAAAACATGTTTTTCAATGGCAAAAATCAATGAATATTGTAAATGCACAAACAGTAATATCTCCACATTGCATGGTGCAATTCTGAAATTTTTAGCTTTTTCCTGTTAATCCTAGCATGATAAAGAAGATTCAAAGAGAGTGAGATGCCAGCTCCTTTCATTCAGTCAGTAGCTTTAAACATTTCTGGTATATGAAAAACATGTTTTTCAATGGCAAAAACCAATGAATATTGTAAATGCACAAACAGTAATATCTCCACATTGCAAGGTGCAATTCTGAAATTTTTTGCTTTTTCCTGTTAATCCTAGCATGATAAAGAAGATTCAAAGAGAGTGAGATGCCAGCTCCTTTCATTCAGTCAGTAGCTTCAAACATTTCTGGTATATGAAAAACATGTTTTTCAATGGCAAAAATCAATGAATATTGTAAATGCACAAACAGTAATATCTCCACATTGCAAGGTGCAATTCTGAAATTTTTTGCTTTTTCCTGTTAATCCTAGCATGATAAAGAAGATTCAAAGAGAGTGAGATGCCAGCTCCTTTCATTCAGTCAGTAGCTTCAAACATTTCTGGTATATGAAAAACATGTTTTTCAATGGCAAAAATCAATGAATATTGTAAATGCACAAACAGTAATATCTCCACATTGCACGGTGCAATTCTGAAATTTTTAGCTTTTTCCTGTTAATCCTAGCATGATAAAGAAGATTCAAAGAGAGTGAGATGCCAGCTCCTTTCATTCAGTCAGTAGCTTCAAACATTTCTGGACGTTTTTCAATGGCAAAAATCAATGAATATTGTAAATGCACAAACAGTAATATCTCCACATTGCAAGGTGCAATTCTGAAATTTTTTGCTTTTTCCTGTTAATCCTAGCATGATAAAGAAGATTCAAAGAGAGTGAGATGCCAGCTCCTTTCATTCAGTCAGTAGCTTCAAACATTTCTGGTATATGAAAAACATGTTTTTCAATGGCAAAAATCAATGAATATTGTAAATGCACAAACAGTAATATCTCCACATTGCACGGTGCAATTCTGAAATTTTTAGCTTTTTCCTGTTAATCCTAGCATGATAAAGAAGATTCAAAGAGAGTGAGATGCCAGCTCCTTTCATTCAGTCAGTAGCTTCAAACATTTCTGGTATATGAAAAACATGTTTTTCAATGGCAAAAATCAATGAATATTGTAAATGCACAAACAGTAATATCTCCACATTGCAAGGTGCAATTCTGAAATTTTTTGCTTTTTCCTGTTAATCCTAGCATGATTAAGAAGATTCAAAGAGAGTGAGATGCCAGCTCCTTTCATTCAGTCAGTAGCTTCAAACATTTCTGGTATATGAAAAACATGTTTTTCAATGGCAAAAATCAATGAATATTGTAAATGCACAAACAGTAATATCTCCACATTGCAAGGTGCAATTCTGAAATTTTTTGCTTTTTCCTGCTAATCCTAGCATGATAAAGAAGATTCAAAGAGAGTGAGATGCCAGCTCCTTTCATTCAGTCAGTAGCTTCAAACATTTCTGGTATATGAAAAACATGTTTTTCAATGGCAAAAATCAATGAATATTGTAAATGCACAAACAGTAATATCTCCACATTGCACGGTGCAATTCTGAAATTTTTAGCTTTTTCCTGTTAATCCTAGCATGATAAAGAAGATTCAAAGAGAGTGAGATGCCAGCTCCTTTCATTCAGTCAGTAGCTTCAAACATTTCTGGTATATGAAAAACATGTTTTTCAATGGCAAAAATCAATGAATATTGTAAATGCACAAACAGTAATATCTCCACATTGCAAGGTGCAATTCTGAAATTTTTTGCTTTTTCCTGCTAATCCTAGCATGATAAAGAAGATTCAAAGAGAGTGAGATGCCAGCTCCTTTCATTCAGTCAGTAGCTTTAAACATTTCTGGTATATGAAAAACATGTTTTTCAATGGCAAAAACCAATGAATATTGTAAATGCACAAACAGTAATATCTCCACATTGCAAGGTGCAATTCTGAAATTTTTTGCTTTTTCCTGTTAATCCTAGCATGATAAAGAAGATTCAAAGAGAGTGAGATGCCAGCTCCTTTCATTCAGTCAGTAGCTTCAAACATTTCTGGTATATGAAAAACATGTTTTTCAATGGCAAAAATCAATGAATATTGTAAATGCACAAACAGTAATATCTCCACATTGCAAGGTGCAATTCTGAAATTTTTTGCTTTTTCCTGTTAATCCTAGCATGATAAAGAAGATTCAAAGAGAGTGAGATGCCAGCTCCTTTCATTCAGTCAGTAGCTTCAAACATTTCTGGTATATGAAAAACATGTTTTTCAATGGCAAAAATCAATGAATATTGTAAATGCACAAACAGTAATATCTCCACATTGCAAGGTGCAATTCTGAAATTTTTTGCTTTTTCCTGCTAATCCTAGCATGATAAAGAAGATTCAAAGAGAGTGAGATGCCAGCTCCTTTCATTCAGTCAGTAGCTTCAAACATTTCTGGTATATGAAAAACATGTTTTTCAATGGCAAAAATCAATGAATATTGTAAATGCACAAACAGTAATATCTCCACATTGCAAGGTGCAATTCTGAAATTTTTTGCTTTTTCCTGCTAATCCTAGCATGATAAAGAAGATTCAAAGAGAGTGAGATGCCAGCTCCTTTCATTCAGTCAGTAGCTTCAAACATTTCTGGTATATGAAAAACATGTTTTTCAATGGCAAAAATCAATGAATATTGTAAATGCACAAACAGTAATATCTCCACATTGCACGGTGCAATTCTGAAATTTTTAGCTTTTTCCTGTTAATCCGAGCATGATAAAGAAGATTCAAAGAGAGTGAGATGCCAGCTCCTTTCATTCAGTCAGTAGCTTCAGACATTTCTGGTATATGAAAAACATGTTTTTCAATGGCAAAAATCAATGAATATTGTAAATGCACAAACAGTAATATCTCCACATTGCAAGGTGCAATTCTGAAATTTTTTGCTTTTTCCTGCTAATCCTAGCATGATAAAGAAGATTCAAAGAGAGTGAGATGCCAGCTCCTTTCATTCAGTCAGTAGCTTCAAACATTTCTGGTATATGAAAAACATGTTTTTCAATGGCAAAAATCAATGAATATTGTAAATGCACAAACAGTAATATCTCCACATTGCACGGTGCAATTCTGAAATTTTTAGCTTTTTCCTGTTAATCCTAGCATGATAAAGAAGATTCAAAGAGAGTGAGATGCCAGCTCCTTTCATTCAGTCAGTAGCTTCAAACATTTCTGGACGTTTTTCAATGGCAAAAATCAATGAATATTGTAAATGCACAAACAGTAATATCTCCACATTGCAAGGTGCAATTCTGAAATTTTTTGCTTTTTCCTGTTAATCCTAGCATGATAAAGAAGATTCAAAGAGAGTGAGATGCCAGCTCCTTTCATTCAGTCAGTAGCTTCAAACATTTCTGGTATATGAAAAACATGTTTTTCAATGGCAAAAATCAATGAATATTGTAAATGCACAAACAGTAATATCTCCACATTGCAAGGTGCAATTCTGAAATTTTTTGCTTTTTCCTGTTAATCCTAGCATGATAAAGAAGATTCAAAGAGAGTGAGATGCCAGCTCCTTTCATTCAGTCAGTAGCTTCAAACATTTCTGGTATATGAAAAACATGTTTTTCAATGGCAAAAATCAATGAATATTGTAAATGCACAAACAGTAATATCTCCACATTGCACGGTGCAATTCTGAAATTTTTAGCTTTTTCCTGTTAATCCTAGCATGATAAAGAAGATTCAAAGAGAGTGAGATGCCAGCTCCTTTCATTCAGTCAGTAGCTTCAAACATTTCTGGACGTTTTTCAATGGCAAAAATCAATGAATATTGTAAATGCACAAACAGTAATATCTCCACATTGCAAGGTGCAATTCTGAAATTTTTTGCTTTTTCCTGTTAATCCTAGCATGATAAAGAAGATTCAAAGAGAGTGAGATGCCAGCTCCTTTCATTCAGTCAGTAGCTTCAAACATTTCTGGTATATGAAAAACATGTTTTTCAATGGCAAAAATCAATGAATATTGTAAATGCACAAACAGTAATATCTCCACATTGCACGGTGCAATTCTGAAATTTTTAGCTTTTTCCTGTTAATCCTAGCATGATAAAGAAGATTCAAAGAGAGTGAGATGCCAGCTCCTTTCATTCAGTCAGTAGCTTCAAACATTTCTGGTATATGAAAAACATGTTTTTCAATGGCAAAAATCAATGAATATTGTAAATGCACAAACAGTAATATCTCCACATTGCAAGGTGCAATTCTGAAATTTTTTGCTTTTTCCTGTTAATCCTAGCATGATTAAGAAGATTCAAAGAGAGTGAGATGCCAGCTCCTTTCATTCAGTCAGTAGCTTCAAACATTTCTGGTATATGAAAAACATGTTTTTCAATGGCAAAAATCAATGAATATTGTAAATGCACAAACAGTAATATCTCCACATTGCAAGGTGCAATTCTGAAATTTTTTGCTTTTTCCTGCTAATCCTAGCATGATAAAGAAGATTCAAAGAGAGTGAGATGCCAGCTCCTTTCATTCAGTCAGTAGCTTCAAACATTTCTGGTATATGAAAAACATGTTTTTCAATGGCAAAAATCAATGAATATTGTAAATGCACAAACAGTAATATCTCCACATTGCACGGTGCAATTCTGAAATTTTTAGCTTTTTCCTGTTAATCCTAGCATGATAAAGAAGATTCAAAGAGAGTGAGATGCCAGCTCCTTTCATTCAGTCAGTAGCTTCAAACATTTCTGGTATATGAAAAACATGTTTTTCAATGGCAAAAATCAATGAATATTGTAAATGCACAAACAGTAATATCTCCACATTGCAAGGTGCAATTCTGAAATTTTTTGCTTTTTCCTGCTAATCCTAGCATGATAAAGAAGATTCAAAGAGAGTGAGATGCCAGCTCCTTTCATTCAGTCAGTAGCTTCAAACATTTCTGGTATATGAAAAACATGTTTTTCAATGGCAAAAATCAATGAATATTGTAAATGCACAAACAGTAATATCTCCACATTGCATGGTGCAATTCTGAAATTTTTAGCTTTTTCCTGTTAATCCTAGCATGATAAAGAAGATTCAAAGAGAGTGAGATGCCAGCTCCTTTCATTCAGTCAGTAGCTTTAAACATTTCTGGTATATGAAAAACATGTTTTTCAATGGCAAAAACCAATGAATATTGTAAATGCACAAACAGTAATATCTCCACATTGCAAGGTGCAATTCTGAAATTTTTTGCTTTTTCCTGTTAATCCTAGCATGATAAAGAAGATTCAAAGAGAGTGAGATGCCAGCTCCTTTCATTCAGTCAGTAGCTTCAAACATTTCTGGTATATGAAAAACATGTTTTTCAATGGCAAAAATCAATGAATATTGTAAATGCACAAACAGTAATATGTCCACATTGCAAGGTGCAATTCTGAAATTTTTTGCTTTTTCCTGTTAATCCTAGCATGATAAAGAAGATTCAAAGAGAGTGAGATGCCAGCTCCTTTCATTCAGTCAGTAGCTTCAAACATTTCTGGTATATGAAAAACATGTTTTTCAATGGCAAAAATCAATGAATATTGTAAATGCACAAACAGTAATATCTCCACATTGCAAGGTGCAATTCTGAAATTTTTTGCTTTTTCCTGCTAATCCTAGCATGATAAAGAAGATTCAAAGAGAGTGAGATGCCAGCTCCTTTCATTCAGTCAGTAGCTTCAAACATTTCTGGTATATGAAAAACATGTTTTTCAATGGCAAAAATCAATGAATATTGTAAATGCACAAACAGTAATATCTCCACATTGCAAGGTGCAATTCTGAAATTTTTTGCTTTTTCCTGCTAATCCTAGCATGATAAAGAAGATTCAAAGAGAGTGAGATGCCAGCTCCTTTCATTCAGTCAGTAGCTTCAAACATTTCTGGTATATGAAAAACATGTTTTTCAATGGCAAAAATCAATGAATATTGTAAATGCACAAACAGTAATATCTCCACATTGCACGGTGCAATTCTGAAATTTTTAGCTTTTTCCTGTTAATCCGAGCATGATAAAGAAGATTCAAAGAGAGTGAGATGCCAGCTCCTTTCATTCAGTCAGTAGCTTCAGACATTTCTGGTATATGAAAAACATGTTTTTCAATGGCAAAAATCAATGAATATTGTAAATGCACAAACAGTAATATCTCCACATTGCAAGGTGCAATTCTGAAATTTTTTGCTTTTTCCTGCTAATCCTAGCATGATAAAGAAGATTCAAAGAGAGTGAGATGCCAGCTCCTTTCATTCAGTCAGTAGCTTCAAACATTTCTGGTATATGAAAAACATGTTTTTCAATGGCAAAAATCAATGAATATTGTAAATGCACAAACAGTAATATCTCCACATTGCACGGTGCAATTCTGAAATTTTTAGCTTTTTCCTGTTAATCCTAGCATGATAAAGAAGATTCAAAGAGAGTGAGATGCCAGCTCCTTTCATTCAGTCAGTAGCTTCAAACATTTCTGGTATATGAAAAACATGTTTTTCAATGGCAAAAATCAATGAATATTGTAAATGCACAAACAGTAATATCTCCACATTGCACGGTGCAATTCTGAAATTTTTAGCTTTTTCCTGTTAATCCTAGCATGATAAAGAAGATTCAAAGAGAGTGAGATGCCAGCTCCTTTCATTCAGTCAGTAGCTTCAAACATTTCTGGTATATGAAAAACATGTTTTTCAATGGCAAAAATCAATGAATATTGTAAATGCACAAACAGTAATATCTCCACATTGCAAGGTGCAATTCTGAAATTCTTTGCTTTTTCCTGTTAATCCTAGCATGATAAAGAAGATTCAAAGAGAGTGAGATGCCAGCTCCTTTCATTCAGTCAGTAGCTTTAAACATTTCTGGTATATGAAAAACATGTTTTTCAATGGCAAAAACCAATGAATATTGTAAATGCACAAACAGTAATATCTCCACATTGCAAGGTGCAATTCTGAAATTTTTTGCTTTTTCCTGTTAATCCTAGCATGATAAAGAAGATTCAAAGAGAGTGAGATGCCAGCTCCTTTCATTCAGTCAGTAGCTTCAAACATTTCTGGTATATGAAAAACATGTTTTTCAATGGCAAAAATCAATGAATATTGTAAATGCACAAACAGTAATATCTCCACATTGCAAGGTGCAATTCTGAAATTTTTTGCTTTTTCCTGTTAATCCTAGCATGATAAAGAAGATTCAAAGAGAGTGAGATGCCAGCTCCTTTCATTCAGTCAGTAGCTTCAAACATTTCTGGTATATGAAAAACATGTTTTTCAATGGCAAAAATCAATGAATATTGTAAATGCACAAACAGTAATATCTCCACATTGCAAGGTGCAATTCTGAAATTTTTTGCTTTTTCCTGTTAATCCTAGCATGATAAAGAAGATTCAAAGAGAGTGAGATGCCAGCTCCTTTCATTCAGTCAGTAGCTTCAAACATTTCTGGTATATGAAAAACATGTTTTTCAATGGCAAAAATCAATGAATATTGTAAATGCACAAACAGTAATATCTCCACATTGCAAGGTGCAATTCTGAAATTTTTGGCTTTTTCCTGCTAATCCTAGCATGATAAAGAAGATTCAAAGAGAGTGAGATGCCAGCTCCTTTCATTCAGTCAGTAGCTTCAAACATTTCTGGTATATGAAAAACATGTTTTTCAATGGCAAAAATCAATGAATATTGTAAATGCACAAACAGTAATATCTCCACATTGCAAGGTGCAATTCTGAAATTTTTTGCTTTTTCCTGCTAATCCTAGCATGATAAAGAAGATTCAAAGAGAGTGAGATGCCAGCTCCTTTCATTCAGTCAGTAGCTTCAAACATTTCTGGTATATGAAAAACATGTTTTTCAATGGCAAAAATCAATGAATATTGTAAATGCACAAACAGTAATATCTCCACATTGCACGGTGCAATTCTGAAATTTTTAGCTTTTTCCTGTTAATCCGAGCATGATAAAGAAGATTCAAAGAGAGTGAGATGCCAGCTCCTTTCATTCAGTCAGTAGCTTCAGACATTTCTGGTATATGAAAAACATGTATTTCAATGGCAAAAATCAATGAATATTGTAAATGCACAAACAGTAATATCTCCACATTGCAAGGTGCAATTCTGAAATTTTTTGCTTTTTCCTGCTAATCCTAGCATGATAAAGAAGATTCAAAGAGAGTGAGATGCCAGCTCCTTTCATTCAGTCAGTAGCTTCAAACATTTCTGGTATATGAAAAACATGTTTTTCAATGGCAAAAATCAATGAATATTGTAAATGCACAAACAGTAATATCTCCACATTGCACGGTGCAATTCTGAAATTTTTAGCTTTTTCCTGTTAATCCTAGCATGATAAAGAAGATTCAAAGAGAGTGAGATGCCAGCTCCTTTCATTCAGTCAGTAGCTTCAAACATTTCTGGACGTTTTTCAATGGCAAAAATCAATGAATATTGTAAATGCACAAACAGTAATATCTCCACATTGCAAGGTGCAATTCTGAAATTTTTTGCTTTTTCCTGTTAATCCTAGCATGATAAAGAAGATTCAAAGAGAGTGAGATGCCAGCTCCTTTCATTCAGTCAGTAGCTTCAAACATTTCTGGTATATGAAAAACATGTTTTTCAATGGCAAAAATCAATGAATATTGTAAATGCACAAACAGTAATATCTCCACATTGCACGGTGCAATTCTGAAATTTTTAGCTTTTTCCTGTTAATCCTAGCATGATAAAGAAGATTCAAAGAGAGTGAGATGCCAGCTCCTTTCATTCAGTCAGTAGCTTCAAACATTTCTGGTATATGAAAAACATGTTTTTCAATGGCAAAAATCAATGAATATTGTAAATGCACAAACAGTAATATCTCCACATTGCAAGGTGCAATTCTGAAATTCTTTGCTTTTTCCTGTTAATCCTAGCATGATAAAGAAGATTCAAAGAGAGTGAGATGCCAGCTCCTTTCATTCAGTCAGTAGCTTTAAACATTTCTGGTATATGAAAAACATGTTTTTCAATGGCAAAAACCAATGAATATTGTAAATGCACAAACAGTAATATCTCCACATTGCAAGGTGCAATTCTGAAATTTTTTGCTTTTTCCTGTTAATCCTAGCATGATAAAGAAGATTCAAAGAGAGTGAGATGCCAGCTCCTTTCATTCAGTCAGTAGCTTCAAACATTTCTGGTATATGAAAAACATGTTTTTCAATGGCAAAAATCAATGAATATTGTAAATGCACAAACAGTAATATCTCCACATTGCAAGGTGCAATTCTGAAATTTTTTGCTTTTTCCTGTTAATCCTAGCATGATAAAGAAGATTCAAAGAGAGTGAGATGCCAGCTCCTTTCATTCAGTCAGTAGCTTCAAACATTTCTGGTATATGAAAAACATGTTTTTCAATGGCAAAAATCAATGAATATTGTAAATGCACAAACAGTAATATCTCCACATTGCAAGGTGCAATTCTGAAATTTTTTGCTTTTTCCTGCTAATCCTAGCATGATAAAGAAGATTCAAAGAGAGTGAGATGCCAGCTCCTTTCATTCAGTCAGTAGCTTCAAACATTTCTGGTATATGAAAAACATGTTTTTCAATGGCAAAAATCAATGAATATTGTAAATGCACAAACAGTAATATCTCCACATTGCAAGGTGCAATTCTGAAATTTTTTGCTTTTTCCTGCTAATCCTAGCATGATAAAGAAGATTCAAAGAGAGTGAGATGCCAGCTCCTTTCATTCAGTCAGTAGCTTCAAACATTTCTGGTATATGAAAAACATGTTTTTCAATGGCAAAAATCAATGAATATTGTAAATGCACAAACAGTAATATCTCCACATTGCACGGTGCAATTCTGAAATTTTTAGCTTTTTCCTGTTAATCCGAGCATGATAAAGAAGATTCAAAGAGAGTGAGATGCCAGCTCCTTTCATTCAGTCAGTAGCTTCAGACATTTCTGGTATATGAAAAACATGTTTTTCAATGGCAAAAATCAATGAATATTGTAAATGCACAAACAGTAATATCTCCACATTGCAAGGTGCAATTCTGAAATTTTTTGCTTTTTCCTGCTAATCCTAGCATGATAAAGAAGATTCAAAGAGAGTGAGATGCCAGCTCCTTTCATTCAGTCAGTAGCTTCAAACATTTCTGGTATATGAAAAACATGTTTTTCAATGGCAAAAATCAATGAATATTGTAAATGCACAAACAGTAATATCTCCACATTGCACGGTGCAATTCTGAAATTTTTAGCTTTTTCCTGTTAATCCTAGCATGATAAAGAAGATTCAAAGAGAGTGAGATGCCAGCTCCTTTCATTCAGTCAGTAGCTTCAAACATTTCTGGACGTTTTTCAATGGCAAAAATCAATGAATATTGTAAATGCACAAACAGTAATATCTCCACATTGCAAGGTGCAATTCTGAAATTTTTTGCTTTTTCCTGTTAATCCTAGCATGATAAAGAAGATTCAAAGAGAGTGAGATGCCAGCTCCTTTCATTCAGTCAGTAGCTTCAAACATTTCTGGTATATGAAAAACATGTTTTTCAATGGCAAAAATCAATGAATATTGTAAATGCACAAACAGTAATATCTCCACATTGCACGGTGCAATTCTGAAATTTTTAGCTTTTTCCTGTTAATCCTAGCATGATAAAGAAGATTCAAAGAGAGTGAGATGCCAGCTCCTTTCATTCAGTCAGTAGCTTCAAACATTTCTGGTATATGAAAAACATGTTTTTCAATGGCAAAAATCAATGAATATTGTAAATGCACAAACAGTAATATCTCCACATTGCAAGGTGCAATTCTGAAATTCTTTGCTTTTTCCTGTTAATCCTAGCATGATAAAGAAGATTCAAAGAGAGTGAGATGCCAGCTCCTTTCATTCAGTCAGTAGCTTCAAACATTTCTGGTATATGAAAAACATGTTTTTCAATGGCAAAAATCAATGAATATTGTAAATGCACAAACAGTAATATCTCCACATTGCAAGGTGCAATTCTGAAATTTTTTGCTTTTTCCTGCTAATCCTAGCATGATAAAGAAGATTCAAAGAGAGTGAGATGCCAGCTCCTTTCATTCAGTCAGTAGCTTCAAACATTTCTGGTATATGAAAAACATGTTTTTCAATGGCAAAAATCAATGAATATTGTAAATGCACAAACAGTAATATCTCCACATTGCACGGTGCAATTCTGAAATTTTTAGCTTTTTCCTGTTAATCCTAGCATGATAAAGAAGATTCAAAGAGAGTGAGATGCCAGCTCCTTTCATTCAGTCAGTAACTTCAAACATTTCTGGTATATGAAAAACATGTTTTTCAATGGCAAAAATCAATGAATATTGTAAATGCACAAACAGTAATATCTCCACATTGCAAGGTGCAATTCTGAAATTTTTTGCTTTTTCCTGCTAATCCTAGCATGGTAAAGAAGATTCAAAGAGAGTGAGATGCCAGCTCCTTTCATTCAGTCAGTAGCTTCAAACATTTCTGGTATATGAA
Source organism: Phyllobates terribilis (assembly GCF_046119375.1). Lineage (NCBI taxonomy): Eukaryota > Metazoa > Chordata > Amphibia > Anura > Dendrobatidae > Phyllobates > Phyllobates terribilis. The sequence goes on from NW_027371315.1 coordinate 25,558, forward strand.
AAACATGTATTTCAATGGCAAAAATCAATGAATATTGTAAATGCACAAACAGTAATATCTCCACATTGCAAGGTGCAATTCTGAAATTTTTTGCTTTTTCCTGCTAATCCTAGCATGATAAAGAAGATTCAAAGAGAGTGAGATGCCAGCTCCTTTCATTCAGTCAGTAGCTTCAAACATTTCTGGTATATGAAAAACATGTTTTTCAATGGCAAAAATCAATGAATATTGTAAATGCACAAACAGTAATATCTCCACATTGCACGGTGCAATTCTGAAATTTTTAGCTTTTTCCTGTTAATCCTAGCATGATAAAGAAGATTCAAAGAGAGTGAGATGCCAGCTCCTTTCATTCAGTCAGTAGCTTCAAACATTTCTGGACGTTTTTCAATGGCAAAAATCAATGAATATTGTAAATGCACAAACAGTAATATCTCCACATTGCAAGGTGCAATTCTGAAATTTTTTGCTTTTTCCTGTTAATCCTAGCATGATAAAGAAGATTCAAAGAGAGTGAGATGCCAGCTCCTTTCATTCAGTCAGTAGCTTCAAACATTTCTGGTATATGAAAAACATGTTTTTCAATGGCAAAAATCAATGAATATTGTAAATGCACAAACAGTAATATCTCCACATTGCACGGTGCAATTCTGAAATTTTTAGCTTTTTCCTGTTAATCCTAGCATGATAAAGAAGATTCAAAGAGAGTGAGATGCCAGCTCCTTTCATTCAGTCAGTAGCTTCAAACATTTCTGGTATATGAAAAACATGTTTTTCAATGGCAAAAATCAATGAATATTGTAAATGCACAAACAGTAATATCTCCACATTGCAAGGTGCAATTCTGAAATTCTTTGCTTTTTCCTGTTAATCCTAGCATGATAAAGAAGATTCAAAGAGAGTGAGATGCCAGCTCCTTTCATTCAGTCAGTAGCTTTAAACATTTCTGGTATATGAAAAACATGTTTTTCAATGGCAAAAACCAATGAATATTGTAAATGCACAAACAGTAATATCTCCACATTGCAAGGTGCAATTCTGAAATTTTTTGCTTTTTCCTGTTAATCCTAGCATGATAAAGAAGATTCAAAGAGAGTGAGATGCCAGCTCCTTTCATTCAGTCAGTAGCTTCAAACATTTCTGGTATATGAAAAACATGTTTTTCAATGGCAAAAATCAATGAATATTGTAAATGCACAAACAGTAATATCTCCACATTGCAAGGTGCAATTCTGAAATTTTTTGCTTTTTCCTGTTAATCCTAGCATGATAAAGAAGATTCAAAGAGAGTGAGATGCCAGCTCCTTTCATTCAGTCAGTAGCTTCAAACATTTCTGGTATATGAAAAACATGTTTTTCAATGGCAAAAATCAATGAATATTGTAAATGCACAAACAGTAATATCTCCACATTGCAAGGTGCAATTCTGAAATTTTTTGCTTTTTCCTGCTAATCCTAGCATGATAAAGAAGATTCAAAGAGAGTGAGATGCCAGCTCCTTTCATTCAGTCAGTAGCTTCAAACATTTCTGGTATATGAAAAACATGTTTTTCAATGGCAAAAATCAATGAATATTGTAAATGCACAAACAGTAATATCTCCACATTGCAAGGTGCAATTCTGAAATTTTTTGCTTTTTCCTGCTAATCCTAGCATGATAAAGAAGATTCAAAGAGAGTGAGATGCCAGCTCCTTTCATTCAGTCAGTAGCTTCAAACATTTCTGGTATATGAAAAACATGTTTTTCAATGGCAAAAATCAATGAATATTGTAAATGCACAAACAGTAATATCTCCACATTGCACGGTGCAATTCTGAAATTTTTAGCTTTTTCCTGTTAATCCGAGCATGATAAAGAAGATTCAAAGAGAGTGAGATGCCAGCTCCTTTCATTCAGTCAGTAGCTTCAGACATTTCTGGTATATGAAAAACATGTTTTTCAATGGCAAAAATCAATGAATATTGTAAATGCACAAACAGTAATATCTCCACATTGCAAGGTGCAATTCTGAAATTTTTTGCTTTTTCCTGCTAATCCTAGCATGATAAAGAAGATTCAAAGAGAGTGAGATGCCAGCTCCTTTCATTCAGTCAGTAGCTTCAAACATTTCTGGTATATGAAAAACATGTTTTTCAATGGCAAAAATCAATGAATATTGTAAATGCACAAACAGTAATATCTCCACATTGCACGGTGCAATTCTGAAATTTTTAGCTTTTTCCTGTTAATCCTAGCATGATAAAGAAGATTCAAAGAGAGTGAGATGCCAGCTCCTTTCATTCAGTCAGTAGCTTCAAACATTTCTGGACGTTTTTCAATGGCAAAAATCAATGAATATTGTAAATGCACAAACAGTAATATCTCCACATTGCAAGGTGCAATTCTGAAATTTTTTGCTTTTTCCTGTTAATCCTAGCATGATAAAGAAGATTCAAAGAGAGTGAGATGCCAGCTCCTTTCATTCAGTCAGTAGCTTCAAACATTTCTGGTATATGAAAAACATGTTTTTCAATGGCAAAAATCAATGAATATTGTAAATGCACAAACAGTAATATCTCCACATTGCACGGTGCAATTCTGAAATTTTTAGCTTTTTCCTGTTAATCCTAGCATGATAAAGAAGATTCAAAGAGAGTGAGATGCCAGCTCCTTTCATTCAGTCAGTAGCTTCAAACATTTCTGGTATATGAAAAACATGTTTTTCAATGGCAAAAATCAATGAATATTGTAAATGCACAAACAGTAATATCTCCACATTGCAAGGTGCAATTCTGAAATTCTTTGCTTTTTCCTGTTAATCCTAGCATGATAAAGAAGATTCAAAGAGAGTGAGATGCCAGCTCCTTTCATTCAGTCAGTAGCTTCAAACATTTCTGGTATATGAAAAACATGTTTTTCAATGGCAAAAATCAATGAATATTGTAAATGCACAAACAGTAATATCTCCACATTGCAAGGTGCAATTCTGAAATTTTTGCTTTTTCCTGCTAATCCTAGCATGATAAAGAAGATTCAAAGAGAGTGAGATGCCAGCTCCTTTCATTCAGTCAGTAGCTTCAAACATTTCTGGTATATGAAAAACATGTTTTTCAATGGCAAAA